>NC_061114.1:1627962-1649519 GCF_002878395.1 Capsicum annuum
CGGTTATGATTTGATGAGATCAGTGGTGGTGATTAGATTTGGAATGTTATACGTGATTGACGCAGAGGGATAAGTACTCGAGCCAGAGTCTTCGCATTGAAGTCTCTTTTATATAACTGTGGTATCTGAATTAATTTTCACGTATCGCAACTAAATTCAATGGATAATATTTATACCTCTCATCAACAACAAATATCAGATAATTAATTCAATTAAAACAACATTAAATATTAATTCTTACATTACTCACATAAATCACAAGAATCTATTATACTTCACATAATATTAGTTAAACTTCATTAATTAATATACATAAGAGGAAAATATTATTATATTTTGAACATAAGAGGCAAATATACCCCCCAAAATATTCAAATTTCAAATATTGGAATTTAATAAGGTTGTTACAATAAATGTACTTTGGTCAAACTTATATAATTAATTTTCCACCTCTCTCTTACCTAGGGAATATTTACTTCACCCTATGAGTTGTTTTTTTGTTTTTATTATAGTACAATATTTTGTTCTCATTCTCAAATAATATTATTTTTTCATCAAATGTTAATATTCTTAGTAACTAAGTTGTTTGAACTTTTTTAAAATATTATATATTTTTTGTTATAGTTAATTTTTTTAGACTTTTTAAAAATATTATTACACTTATATTATATTTTTTAAAGATATACTATTTTTGAAATTGAATTTGCCCACAAAGCCATTTTACATATTCTCATTTTTAAAAATTATATTTATTATTCTTTTCAAAAAAAAAAGGGACTATTTTTTGAAATATTCTATTTCTTTCCTTTTATTTTATGTGGTTAATTTGACTCGACTCGAAATGACTCGACTCGAAATTTGACAAAAAAGAAGGAGTTTTTAAACTTGTATTCTAAAACAATTTAGTTTTTCCTTGGGATAATCTAAAATTGAAAGCGTGACGCGTAAAATGAGAAAGAGAAAATAGTACTAATATCAAACGTCATATTTTCAGATCGAAAAATAACAACAACAACAACGTATTTGGTGTATTCTCATAAAGTGAAATTTTGAGAGGTAAAGTGTACACAATTTATATTAGCGACTCAAGCTGAAGTAGAAAGACTGTTTTTGATAGACCCGACTTAGGATATTTTCAGACCAAACAACAATAACGTACCTACTGTATTCACATAAAGTGGGATTTGGGGTGATAAAATATACACAATCTATATTCCTAACTCGGAATGAAGAAGAGAGACTGGTTTTAATAGACTCTGACACATTTTCGGACAAAACCAACATATTTTAGTATCAAACGTCATATTTTTAGATCGAAAAATAATAACCACAACAACAACATATTCAGTGTAATCTCATAAAGTGAAATTTGAGGAGATAAAGTGTACACAATCTATATTGCCGAATCAAGTTGAAGTAGAGAGACTCTTTACCAAGAAATCATATTTTTCATCTCTTGTCTACAACGTACGAAGGGAAGCCTTGGAGTAACTAGTAAAATTACTGAATGCAAGTTAAGGTAGCGCACAATGCACCTTTATACTGAGCTCTTTTTCGATAGCTTTAATAGACCGGATTGAATTTTTTCTCTTTTTGTGTACAGTGTACTAGTAGTAGTAAAGATAACCACTATCTTGCACAATAAAAGAGAGTTGTATTTACACTTTCCTTCAACATTTTCTTGATTTCACTTTCCAAAAAAGTAACCAAAAAAAACTTCAAAAAAGACCCAAACAACAATGGAATAATCAATCAAGAATCCAAAAAAAAATGGACTTGCCCACAAAGCCATTTTGCATATTCTCACTTTTTTTGGTTACATTTACCATGCTTAAGCTAACCCCACTAGCTAAATCTGATTCAGATTACACTAAGTTAGTGTACAAAGGTTGTGCTAAACAAGATTTGTCAGATCCATCTGGTGTTTACTCACAAGCACTTTCATCACTTTTTGGTACACTTGTTTCACAATCTTCAAAGTATAAGTTTTATAAGACTAGTACTGGTAGTGGACAATCAACAATTTCTGGTCTTTTTCAATGTAGAGGTGACCTTAGTAATGTTGGTTGCTATAAATGTGTTAGTGGTTTGCCTATACTTATTGATAAGCTATGTGGTAGTAAGCCTGTTGCTGCAAGAATTCAGCTTTTTGGGTGTTATATGCTTTATGAGGTTGCTGGTTTTCCTCAAATATCTGGCATGGAGATGCTGTTCAAGACTTGTAGTGGGAAAAATGCTCCAGGTAGCATTGAAGGATTCAAGATTTTTTTAACCCTGACTAGTTCAATTTTAATGTTTATGGTGTTTCTTGAATTTTCTGTGTTTCTTGCATATATAGTTATTCTCTGTGTGTAGAACATGTTATTTGTAACCTAGGTACATCAAACAATACTAGGTAGCCGTGGCGGATTCAGAATTTAAAGTTTATAGGTTCCCTCTTTAGTACTTTTTTTATCTTGAAGCCGGGGGTCTATCGGAAACAACCTCTCTATCTCACTTCTAAGGTAGTGGAATGGACTGCGTACCCGTACCCTCCCTAGGGTAGGTTGTTGTTGTAGGTTCCCTCTTTAGTACTGGTAGTGGACAATCAACAATTTCTGTTTTTTTTCAGTGTAGAGGTGACCTTAGTAATGTTGCTTGCTATAAATGTGTGAGTGGTTTGCCTATACTTATAGATAAGCTATGTGTTAGTGTTGCTTGCTTATATAGCTGTACTTTGTGTGTAGAACATGTTATTTGTATCCTAGGTACATCCACCATTGCTAGGTAGCCGTGTCGGATTCAAAATTTAAAGTTTATAGGTTCACTCTTTAGTACTGGTACTGAAAAGTCAACAATTTCTGGTCTTTTTCAGCGCAGAGGTGACCTTAGTTATGTTGATTGCTATAAATGTGTTAGTGGTTTGCCTATACTTATTGATAAGTTCTGTGGTAGTAAGCCTGTTGCTGCAAGAATTCAGCTTTTTGGGTGTTATATGCTTTATGAGGTTGCTGGTTTTCCTCAAATATCTGGAATGGAGATGTTGTTCAAGACTTGTAGTGGGAAGAATGCTCCAGGTAGCATAGATGGATTCAAGATTTTAACTTTACTAGTTCAATTTTGTGTTTCTTGCATATATAGTTATACTTTGTGTTTAGAACATGTTATTTGTATCCTAGGTACATCCACCATTGTTAGGTAGCCATGTCGGATTCAGAATTTAAAGTTGAACCTTAGTAATGTTGATTGCTATAAATGTGTGAGTGGTTTGCCTATACTTATAGTTAAGCTGTGTGTTAGTGTTTCTTGCTTATATAGTTGTACTTTGTGTGTAGAGCATGATATTTGTTGCCTAGGTACATGAACATCCACCACTGCTAGTTAGCGGAGACGGATTCAAAATTTGAATTTTATAGGTTCCCTCTTTAGTACTGGTAGTGGGCTATCAACAATTTCTGGTCTTTTTCAGCGTAGAGGTGACCTTAGTAGTGTTGATTGCTATAAATGTGTGTGTGGTTTGAGTATACTTATTGATAAACTCTGTGGTAGTAAGACTGTTGCCATGGGCGGAGCCACCTATATCAAAGGGTGGTCAGGTGCACATCCTTCGTTGGAAAATTATGTTGTGTATATAGGCTAAATGTTAGCTATTGTGAGTGTTTATTTAATTTTTCACACCCTTAATGCAAATGAGAAGAAAATTTACACTCTCTTCGTCAAATTCCTGGCTCCGTCATTGTGGTGAATTAGAGCTTAAATGTTGGTGTATATTTCATTTTGCACACCCTTGACACAGCTAAGAATAAAATTTGTACACCCTTCGTTAAATACCTGGCTCCGCCACTGCCTTTTGCTGCAAGAATCCAGCTTTTTTGTGTGTTACATGCTTTATGTGGTTGCTCGTTTCCCTCAAATCGTTGGAATGGAGATGCTGTTGTAATGGGAAAAAATGCTCCAGGTAGCATTGAAGGATTCAAGATTTGAACTTTACGAGTTCAATTTTAATTATTTTGACTTTTTAGTGTGTGTTTTTCATATATAGTTATATTTTGTGTAGAAAATACTGGTGTAGATCGAACGTGTTGCTTATACCCTACATCCACCACTTCTCGGTAGGTATGTTGGATTCAGAATTTTAATTTTATGGGTTCCCACAAATCTCTGGAATGGTGATGTTGAACAAGACTTGTAGTGGGAAGAATTCTCCAAGCAGCATAGGCAGATTCAAGATTTTATTTTTACGAGTTCAATTTTTATACGCTGAGCCCGTTATACTTTCCAACTTGTGGGTTAAAAATTTAGTATTTCTTGAATTTCTAGTGATTTTGTTACATATATTTGTGTCCTGTCTCGAAAATTCTGGTGTAAGTCGAACATGTTACTTATACCGTACATACATTCACCACTGCTAGGTAGCTTTGTTGGATTCAGAATTTAAATTCTACCACCATACTCATTACAGTCTTCAAATTGCATATTCAAGATTTCATATTTCTTTTTTAGAAATTTTAGTGATTTTCTTATATATATGTTTATATTTATCATCCACGTCGAAAATACTGTCAGGTAGTGGATTTGAGGAAAGAAGGGATACTGCTTTTTCCGCATTGGAAAATGGCATGGCTAGTAGCAACGGCTTCTACACAGCAAACTATCAGTCTGTTTATACCGTGGGGCAATGTGAAGGGGATGTTGGCTCAGCTGATTGTGCCGATTGCGTGAAAAATGCTGTCCAAAAAGCTCAGGTGGAATGTGGAAGCTCCGTCTCTGGCCAAATCTTTCTGCACAAATGTTTTATTGGTTATAGTAATTCTCCAAATTGGGTTCCCGATACATCGCCATCATCTTCAGATTGGTCCCCTTCTTCATCTTCAGGTATTAGATATACCGATATTAAAAACCTCTTGTCTAGCGTTATATGCTCGGACTCTTCAAAAATGCCACAACGTGCGTGCGCGTCAGATCCTCCAAAAGTAGTGCATTTTTGGAGGAACTGACACGAGCGCGACCACATTTTTTGGAAGTCCGAACAACATAGGTCTAGCGCGACCACATTTAGTTGTATTGATTATTAAAGGTCTGAATCTCTAGTACTAAATAGTTGATTATATCAACCCCCTATTAGCCCCAACCCGACAGGTGATTTCCGACAAGTCTTTGTGAATTGGAACAGCAAAAATGGAGCTAGAATAATACTTTCTTCTTTTTACAGAGGGCCAGTCACTTTTACTTGATCGAACAAACCGAACTTCAGTTATTTCAACTTCATTAAAATGATCTTCCAAACTAGAGCGACTATTATTCACAAAACTATTTCTGCTCGAACTCTTCAAAAATGCCAACGGGTATGTGTAGGATCCTCCAAAAATACTACAATTTCTTGAGGAACCAACACGAGTTCAGTAGCTCTGTAGGAGAGTCCAAGCAAAGTAGCTCACAACTGCTACTTGCGATGTAGTGGGACCTTTTTCTTTCCTTGGATAAATCAAAACTTTGTCCCGCTTAGATTCGCCAGCCGTTCTTTCGGTTTGTTGTCTACAATTATATTGTAAAGCGAGCTGCATTTAATAATTGTTGTAGGGCCAGGGCAAAATGTGGGGAAGACGGTGGCTATAATAGTAGGAGGGGTAGCTGGAGTAGGGTTTATCCTCATATGCGTGCTATTTGCAAGGAATCTAATGAAGAAACATGACGGTAAGCCTAATTTTACTAAAGTACTATACGTATTATTTTCAGCTAAGTTGCTCGGACTCTTCAAAAATGTCTACGGGTGCGTTTCGGATCCTCCGAAAATAGTATATTTTTGAAGGATCCGACACGGGTGCGGCAACTTTTATGGAGATTCCGAGCAACTTAGATTTTCAGTAGTTTGAAAAATTGCCTCTTGCTTATGCCTATGCATTATTTGCTGCAGATTATTGAAGGGGTCAGATTTGTTTACTATGACCGGCAACGCTTTCTTGAGGTGGATTCTTTTTTCGGTTCTCTTCTTGAAAGGAAAATAATTTTCTTTTCCGAATCATCGAGAAGTAGAAATTAAAGGATTTTGTGGCTGTAATTCTTGGTATTCTTAGTTCTTGAAAATTAGTGTTTTCTTCCCGTCTGTCCTGGTCTCGGTGAACAAAGTTACCTGATACCTGTTGCTGGTGGGAGATGTAGTTATCCCGTGGAATTAGTTAAGGTTCGCGAAAGCTGGCCAGACACCACGGTCGTCAAGAAAAAATGTTGAACTTACATTGTTAGTCAATTATTAACAAGATTAGAAATTGTCATGTGCATGTTGTCTCTTTTTCCAGTTGACTTGAATAATGCTTCTAGATTTTTTTCAAAAGTTTCATACTTTACAGAAAGTTTTCTTGTTTTCTCTTCAACTCCAGGCTGTATATGTTTGTCTGAATCCCCGTCGTTTTATCTTATATCTATGCCTTTATGCTAGTCCAGTCGAAGTCCATTACTGACAGTAACTAATGAGAAACTCCAAGACTAACAACAGCAAGGTGTATCATATCCAGCAGTTCATTGCATTTGTTTTTGTCCCCTCGACTTGGAAAGGTGAAAAAGAACTGAAAGACACGGGGATGACAGGAAGTTTCCGATGGTTCATTTTTGTGATAATGAAAGGGAGAAGAGAATCTTGTATCCCTCGGATTGTCAGAGTTGGCCTCACTTTAGTAAGAAAACATTGGAACCGATTCTTGTAATCTACCGGAGTATATTCATCGTAGATTGCTTTTGTTAATCTCCGGAACATCTTGTATTTCCTAACAGCAGATTTTGCTAAATTGCAAAAGATTTCTATTGTATCTTGTCTTTTTACTATTCCTTGTCGAGATTGTTTTATCTTGAGCCGGGGATCTATCGGAAACAACTTCTCTATCTCACCTCTGAGGTAGTGGTATGTACTGCGTACACTTACCCTCCCCAGTTACGCCAACGTTCCTCTCGAGGATCATTTTGTTGGTCACTAAGACTTATTTCTGTCATTTGCTTTTACATTTGAGTGCTGATTTTTGAAGCAAGAATTGTTACACTCTTGAGTATATTTGAAAAATGAAGTGATAACCTATACAAAGATTGATGATCTGTCAAAAAAAGGACAGCACGGTGCACTGAAGCTCCCGCTATGCGCATGGTCCGGGAAGGGGCCCACCACAAGGATTTATTGTACGTAGCCTTACCTTGCATTTCTGTCGGAGGCTGTTTTCAAGGCTTGAACTTATAATGGTGGGTTCGGGGAAGGGTCCCACCACAAGGGTTTATTGTACGCAGCCTTACCTTGCATTTCTGTCGGAGGCTGTTTTCAAGGATTGAACTTATAATGGTGGGTCCGGGGAAGGGCCCCACCACAAGGGTATTGTACGCAACCTTACTTTGCATTTCTGTCGGAGGCTGTTTTCAAGGCTTGAACTTATAACGGTGGGTCCGGGGAAGGGCCCCAACACAGGGGTTTATTATATGCAGCCTTACCTTGCATTTCTGCCAAAGTCTGTTTCCAAGGCATGAAGCCGTGACCACCCGATCACATGACAGCAACTTTACCAGTTACTCCAATATATGATCTGTCAGAGCCAATATAAATGCAGCGATTAGTAGTACAAAATAATCCACGATCTTTTTTTTTGTTTCGTTCTCACTCGGTGTTTAGTATTCGTATTGGGATGAAAACCAGATTATATTGATAGTAATAGCTTGCTCTTACAACTCAAGAGCAAAACAACATTAATTATCAATCTAACTTCTAATAATTAACTTGATTAACAACCCTACAGTTAACGCGGATTTCGCTATTTGTTCCTGTTGGTGGTGCTAAGCTTCCCATTTTCAGCATGGAGTTTTTAAACTCCTCGAAAAATGCAGATGGATCGTCGACATAATTCTGGACAATTTCTCTAGTGTTGTCATCTCCAGTTGCTAGGACTTGGTCAGAAGCAAGCAAGCCTTTCCCGGAGAGAAGATTAACGTAGTACTGGTTATCGAAGGTTGATGGAGTCATGTCGTCAAGATTTGCTAGCGTAGCGTTACTGTTAGCTGAGCAGAGCTGTTGCAGTGACTGTAAGAATTCCAGGTTCATTTCTGAATTGCTAATACCTACGTTATTGTTGTTGTTTAGCCTCGAGCTAAATGTAGCACATCTAGCCTTCCCTATTGTATGTGCACCGGAGAGAGTCACCATGTCTTGACGAGAAAGACCAAGATTTTGAAATGTCGAAATAAGGTTGGCTACGTTAGAGTTTGGTCCCGGTATGTTATTACTTGCTGCCGTTTTGCTTGCTGTTATACTGTCCTTTCTCCCCATTTGCACTTCCCACCCCATGCCTCCTGACTGCAATGTTACATGCACGCGTTAGTTGAAAGTTTCGAACATTTTAACTTGAGTCGTATTGAAAAGGATGTATACCAGGACAACGGAGTCTCTAGCAGCGATAGCAAGAATATCAGCGCAAGATACAGTCTGTGGACAAGCGTATTCTAGATCAGCTTTGATGGAATCGATCACTTCAAATCCCCTTAACGAGTTCAAGTTTGGTGCAGCTGTTTTCTCTCCGGTAAAGTTAGGGGTATCGTCCAGCAGTACTGACGCGTCACAACCCTGCAATACGTCTAACACCAGATGTTACACAACAACAACAACAACAACATCATACCCGGTGTGGGATGTGGGGCCTGGGGAGGGTAAAGTGTACGGAGACCATACCACTACCTCAGGTGAAGTAGAGAGGCTGTTTCCGATAGATTAACACCAGATGTTACACATGGAAAATATTCACGCACAAAGAAAGAGAACAGAAGAAAATAACGTGCTACTTGCATTAACAAAACAGTCGTGGAAATGAAGACGAAGCAAAGAAGCAGCCATTCTGCGGTCTTGAGACACGACACTTTCCACCCATGAAAAGACGATAGCTTCAGCTTCCGGACAGCTGTTTTGGTACAAACCAAAACTTAACACGATGGTTACACCATCGATGCATGTTTCCTCCGACTTGTTTGGAACAACATTTCCGCTTGCAAACTTGATCAGTACCATTGTGCAGAAAGAAGCTAAGTAGAAGGAAGCCATTACTTCGCTGAGAAAGTTGTGGTTTTTTGAAGTTGATATACCGAAAGTCGAGGCCTTAAATAGAGGAATATTGCATTCTGCAAAACAGAAAAAGGAAGAGCAGTTGAGAAGAAGACACAGTCCAAGGCGAACGAGTCAAACTGGAAAATGAACATTACATGACATGTCTCATGGTGTTTAACAGTCTACCTAATACCAACTGCTTTATGCCAGGTATGTTCCTGCTATCACATCTTGAGAGAAACGATGTAATTAGAGTATCCTATCGCATTTGCAACATGTGATTAAATGATTTTTGCTGTTCCGAACCAAAAGACAACAACCTAAAGGCGATATCCAACAGCTAAATCGTATGAAACCTATGTGTTATGTAGCGCAGCGCACTGCAGTCCTACGTGTTAGTTGATGGATTTGATTAAAAGCGTTGCTCCTCTTGATGAGAATTCCATCCTCCGCGATGAAGTTAGCTAGGAACCTCACATGCGGGATCCTGAGATACCTATACTGCAATGATACAACTATCATGCAGCAAATGACAGCGAATAGGCTGTCCCATGGTGTATAACAGTCTACTTAATACCAACTGCTTTACGCCAGGTACGTTCCTGCTATCACATCTTGAGAGAAACAATGGAATTAGAGTATCCTATCGCGCTTGCAACGTGTGATTATATGATTTGCTGTTCGTTGTTTATCTGTTTTCGAAAAATGAACCAAACAATCGACAACAACCTAAAGGCGATATCCAACAGGTAAATCGTTGATGTACAATGAAACCTATGAAGGGAAGCCTTGGAGTAACCGGTAAAGTTGTTGTCATGTGACCAGGAGGTCACAAGTTCAAGCCTTGGAAACAGCCTCTGGCAGAAATGCAAGGTAAGACTGCATACAATACACCCTCGTGGTGGGGCCCTTCCCTGGACGCCATGCATAGCGGTAGCTTTAGTGCACCGGACTGCGTGATCCTGATATACCGATGTTGATTACAAACGTTGCTCCTATTGATGAGAATTCTAGCCTCCGCGATGAAGTTAGCTAGGAACCTCACATGCGTGATCCCGATATACCATATACCGATACTGCAATGATACAACTATCACGCGACAAATGACAGCGAATAGCGCATGGACTGCACTGATCGAAAACTAATGAGTTTTTTCGATTGCATTTTCTGCTAACATCATATTCTTGTGCCACTGGCATTTGGTAGACATTCGGCATAAGTTCTGTAATTACGTTATGTTTTTTAAGGCACGGCATAAGTTCTGTAGGAATAAATTACTTCTCTTAACGCATAAATTTATCGGCATAAGTTCTGTAGGAACTAAGTTATGCCTCGTAAGACATTACTGGTGTTATATTACGATATGAAAATATAAATTTTTGCCTTGCGAATATTTTTTGTTTTGTCGATGTCGGTGGTATTTTTAGCCACTTTTTTTCATCCTTAATCAAAGATCTCGGATTCGAGTCCACTTAGGTACAAAGTCTCTTTGTTATGGAGCGTTTTACCCCAGTGTGGGACTTTTCGGCCCGAAATCAGACTTAGTTGGGTTTCAATATGAGTATCGGACACCGAGGGCAAAACCAGTAATTGAGTAGATTTATTTTTATTTGACCAAGTGCAAAATTTGACTTAATTACTATTAAAAAAAATTTGAATTTTGGTTAGTAATTAATGTTCCATCAAGTTATATAGTTGATAAATTTCATGTAGTATATTACATTACTTACCTATTTTTATTTAAAATATCATATTCATTGAAGTTATTATGAATATCAAATTTAATATAAATTTTCTATTATAATTTGGCTAGAAATTTAATGACCATTGTGAAAAATATGTATATATTATCCACCACATTTTTTTTTTTTTTTAAGTCACATTTCTTGCATGGAGGGTAAGAAAACAACAGGACATCGAAAAATTCCATTGGATATTCTACATTCTCTAAGCGACGTTCTGGCTTATATAAAAAAGCTAGTCAACTCGTCAGAGAAAATGATGTCGATCTTGGTATCGTTCTAACTTCACCAACCGATAAAGTATACGCTTTTGTCCACCCAACTTCTAATGCAGTTATTGATCGTTTTATAAACTTGAAAACAGATTTTGGTGATCGATTTGTTGCAGAAAATTCACGTGATAAAGTGAATCAACTCAATGATAGGCTAAATGAATTTGATAAAAGAGAAGAAATTGCAAAAGAGAGCCTTCTTGCTTTAAATGAAATGGATAAAACTAGAGAGAAATCGCTGGGAGTTCATCGATCAGTTAAATGCAGATGAAGTAATGAAGTTTCAAGCTTGGTTAGACGTTGGAGAAGTTATGCTGAAGGATCAATTACCTAAAGCTTCGTCCTCGTCGCAGTCTCCGCCAGAAGACGCAAATATCTAGTTTATAAGTGCTTCTTAAATAAATCATCTTCGTATAATATTATTTATCGAAGTTCTATATAAGAAAGTGAATCTATATATGTATAGATTCACTCTATTTAAGTATGCTTTCATGTTTCATTTTTGTTGTTTTGTTTTCAATAATGGTACATGTTATATTGTACTTTGCAATAATTTCTATTAATGATCTTTATGTTTATTAATTTCTATTAATTTTATTCTAATCTTGTTACAATTCATTTTAAAACTCAATTAATTAAAAACATTTCATAACTTCACTATTTTATGAAAAATACAAAAAGGTACAATTTTAATTACTTGAAAGAGGGTTTTAGGGGTGTTGAGGGCAAGCTCTAATATGACTATGCTTGAACAATGTAGGGTTTTTCAAGGACACGCGGGTATAATTTCGGTATTCGATTTTTAAAAACATTATACCATTACCATACTATATTAATTCGGTATGATTCGGTATTTTAACGTTTGATTTTGGTATTTTGCGGTATGGTAATCGGTAATCATAGTTTGTTTAACTTTGACAAAATATACTCGTATACTATAGTATTATTACTTTGACTTTTCAAAAGCATGTCTTAATTGTATCATAAATACACATTACACATGTAGAAATATTGAAAAAGAAGTACAAACAATTTCTTTTATTAGTCAATTACACCAGAAAGACATTTCAATCAAGATAGAGTTGCGAAAGTTTCAATGTCTAAACATTTTTATACTAATACTAAGTATTTTTTTTTTTGTGTATATATATTTAAAAGTTACTTATGTAACTATATATACTTCGGTATGGTATTCGGTATTTCGGTATGTCATTTGTAGATATCGAATACCATACCATATACCAAAAAAGTTTAAAATGTATATCATACCAAATACAATAATACCAAAAACCACGGTATCAAAAATTTTGGTTCGGTATGATAATTCGGTATATACCATACCATGCCCACCCCTAGGGAATGGTACCGGATGAGTACAAATATTTAGCTATTTTGATGGCGTTTTACAATGAAGGTTTAGTTAAAGAGTGAAATGTGCATGGTTAGTGTTTTAGGGGCGTTGAGGGCAGGCTCTGATATGACTACGCTTGAACAATGTAGGATTTTTCATGGGCACGTGAGTGTAAGAAGGCTTATTGTTGTGGGGAGTGGGGTCGATTGATGAGTATGGGAAATATGGGGTTGTGGGAATGCTCGTCGAGTGTTTGATGAACTAGAAATGGAAATTAATGTTGTAGGGTGGAACACGATGATGGTAGGGTATGCTCAACAAGGAGAATATAAGAATGTAGGGAGCTTTACGGTTTGATTGAATGATGACATTTTACAATGTAGGTTAGTATTTTAGGGGCGTTGAGGGCGAGCTCTGATATGACTATGCTTGAACAGTGTAGGGTTCTTCACGAGCTCGCGAGTGTAATTGGGCTTGTTGTTGTGGGGAGTGGGTTGATTGATGAGTATGGGAAGTGTGGGGTAGTGGGGAATTCTCGTCGAGTGTTTGATGAACTAGAAATGGAGATTGATGTTGTAGGGTGGAACACGATGATGGTAGGGTATGTTCATATAAGAATGTGGTTCAGGAGGACGATGGTAGCGTATAAGTTGGAGCTTTGTCTTGAGCAATATACGTGTTTGGTTGGTGCGCTAGGAAACGTTAGGCGTATTGAGTATGGTTGGTGCGCTAGGAAACGTTAGGCGTATTGAGTAGGTAGAGAAGGTTGCTTTAACGATATCTTTCAAACCAGAAGCGGCTTTATAAGGAGTATTATTGTCTAAATGTGCATAGCATGCAAATATGGATATTGAAAATAATTAGCTCAACTAATGATTCAGCGTATGTGATTTTGGCGAATACCTATGCAAGTGCAACCAGGCGCGATGAGGTGAGAAAGGCGTGGAAGCGAATGAAGGATAAGAAAGTAAGAAAGTACGGTGGAAAGATCGAGTTGGATTAAAGTGCAGTGACAGGAGGCACGAGAGGACCGGTGAGATCTATGCTAAGTTAGAAGAGTTAATGAAAGAGACTGAGAAGTTTGATTACGTACATGTATGGGCTGAAAAGTTGCACGAAGCAGAAGAGAATGCGATGAAGAAAGTAATTTGGTATCAGAGCGAGAAGTTAGCAATTTGAGGATTCGTAGGGATTATGATATGAACGGCATATGTTTTGAAGAAATAAACGACATAACTTGTGTTGTATTATGATATGAAAATATTAATTTTTGCCTTGCGATTTTTATTTTTGTTTTATTGATGTCGAGTAAAGGGCCAATATTAAAGACCATCGATTTAAGGGGCAAAAATTACAGAAAATCTCGATATTTTTCTCAATTACTGAAAATCTCGATTTTGGATCCGTCGAGATACATAATTAGCTCCTGATACATCCAATGGAGATACTTTTTTTCTTAGTAAAGATACATAATTAGCTTTCGATACTTTTTTTTTTTTCAATTTTAGGTCTGTCGAGATACATAATTTATCTAATGAAGATACATTTTTTCGTGTAAAGATACATAATTATCTCCCGATATATTTTTTCGGATTTTGGGTTTGTCGAGATACATAATTAGCTCTCCGATACATCCAATAGAGGTAGATAATAAGTTGAGATTTTTGTAATTACTTTATCAGGGTGAAAATTTGTATAAATATGATAAGTTAAGGTGTATATTTATGTTATGTTTTATAAAATTAATGAAATAATTAAGGTTCTTAAATAATTCACATCTTAAATCATTTTCACTATCAGGATGTATTATCATGAAATTTGAGTATAATTTAAACTAATAATACAATATTAAATGATATAACATGTAGAAGACAACAAATACTAATAAACATAAAGATCATTAATAGAAATTATTGAAAAGTACATATAAAATGTACCATTATTGAAACAAAATAACAAAAATAAAAAATGAAAGCATACTTAAATAGAGTGAATCTATATATAAATTTACTTCGATAAATAATATTATACGAAGATGATTCATTTAAAAACACTTATAAACTAGATATCTGCATCTTTGGGTGGAGACTGCGAGGACGAGGACGAAGCTTCACGTAATTGATCCTTCAGCATAACTTCTCCGACGTCTAACCAAGCTTCAAACTTCATAATATCATCTGCATTTAACTGATCGATAGACTCCCAGCGACTTTTCTCTCGAGTCTTATTCATTTCGCTTAACGAAGTCATTCTATCCTTTGCAATTTTTTCTCTTCTATCAAGTTCGTTTAGCCTATCGTTGAGTTGATTCACTTTCTTACGTGTATTTTCAGCAACAAGGTGTTCACCTAAATCAAATTCTTGTGTCGGATTCATAAAACGATCGATAACCGCGTTATGAGTTGGATGGATAAAAGAATACACTTTTTCAGCTTCGGTTGGTGAAGTAAGAACAATTCCAAGATCGACATCGTTTTCCCTAACGAGTTCACTGGCTTTTTTATATAAGCCAGAACGACGTTTGGAAAATGTAGTACATCGATCAACATATTTCTCTATTTTCTTTAATGGAATTTTTTGACGTCCTGCCGTTTTCTTACCCTCCATCTTAGTAAACAAATAAAATACCTAGATCAATTATTTTCAAGAAATGTGACTTATAAAAAATATGAAATAAGATCATATATTTATACACATAAATTAACAATGGTCATTAAATTTATAGCCATAAAATGAATAGTTTATATTCAATTTGATACTCATAATCTGAGCTTTATAGTAACATCAATGAATATAATAATATTTTAAATAAAAATAGGTAATAATATAATATACTACATGAAGTTTATCAACTACATATAATTCGATGGAAAATTAATTACTTACCAAAATCATTCAATTCTTTTATAATAACTAAATCAAATTTCGCACTTGGTCAAATAAAATAAATCTACCATTTAATTTGAAAATAAAAATGTATTAATATATTTTACGTTTTAAAATTTATATAAATCCAAATAATTTTAAATGACACTGAATCTAATTACAAATCTATTTTAACTAGTAAATGTTTAATGAATAACCATTATAAAAATCAAATTTTTAACATGTATTATAAGTAAATCAAATCTAAAATTTTAAATCAAATCTAAAATTTAACTTGAATTAAAAAATACTTTTGACGTGCTTACTAAAATTAGAGAAAAATATTCACATTATGATTAATTAATTTTTGGAAATGCATTCAATGAACAAGTTGAATCTTAATTTGACAATTAAAATATTATTTTTAAGTGTAAATAATATTTTAATTATCAAATTATTTTTTAGAAAGTATTTTTTAGAAAACTAGCGCCTCCCTATCCTCCGTCGGAGTATTCATCGGAGAAACAAGAAAAGATGGCGGCGTCCGGTGTGTCCGATCACCGTCAATCTTTAACCAATCAAACAGCGATTCAATAGATGACTGAGGATGAAACTTAAAGGCAATTTTTATAGTACAGATACAACAATTTTGAGTTCCCGCTATGCTTTGTGAAACTCACGTTGGTGGAGTTCCATAACTCTGTACTACAAAAATTGCAGTGATCGGAGACATTAATTATTCTCTCTCTTTCAAAGACGTAATTATTCTCCATTTTTCTCCAATTCATTTTTTAAAATAACTTGTTTCGATTGAACTCTTAATTCAGAATTGTTGTATCTGAATTAATTTTACTAGATAACAGTTTTTGTATCTTAGCATTTTAAGTCGGGGTATATTTTTTATTAGTTGAAGATACATAATTTAGCTTAGTTCTATATGAATGTCCAGGTGCATATTCTTGTATCTATACGCCTGATACATAGAAGATCTGCAAAATAAATTACTCTTTAAATGTGCATGGAGGTTTTAGGTTTGGGGATAGGAATGTTGAGGGAGCTGCTCTTTTAGATTTTGCGAGGGCCTTTGGGTTAGTGGTAGTAAATTCTAGCTTTCTGAAGAAGGAGGAGCATCTGGTTACTTTTCGTAGTAGGCTAGCCAAGACTCAAATTGACTTTTTGCTGCTTAGGAAGGGGGATAGAGCAATGTATAAGGATTGTAAGGTTATTCCGAGTGAGAATCTTGCAACCCAGCATAAACTTCTAGTGATGGACTTGGGTATCAAGAAGGGCAAGAAGAGACCGGGTGGGGAGGGCCATCCTAGAGTTAGGTGGGGTGGACTGACTCCAGCTAGTGCCCTGGAGATAGGGGCAAAGTTGGAAGGGATGGGGGTTTGGGAGGATAGCGGGAACGTGGATAGTATGTGGGATAGGGCTGCGGGATGCATCAAAGAATCTGCTAAAGAAGTGTTGGGTGTCTCGAGGGGTTGGTCGGGCCGGTATCGAGGGGATTGGTGGTGGAATGAAGATGTTAAGAAGAAGGTGGAGACGAAGAAGACGGTTTATGTTAAGTTGGTGGAGAATAAGGATGAAGAGGAGAAACGGGTTAGTACGGAGGGGTATAAGTTAGCTAAGAAGGAGGCTAAGTTAGCAGTTACAGCTGCTAAGACAACAACTTTTGAGAGTTTGTATACGGGGTTAGAGGAGAAATGCGGGGCAAAGAGGTTGTTTAGGCTTGCCAAGTCTAGGGAGCGGAAGGGTCGGGATCTGGATCAAGTAAAGTACATTAAGGGAGAAGATGACAGAGTATTGGTGGAGGGCACCCTCATTAAGAAAATATGGCAGTCGTATTTTCATAAGATCTTGAATGACGAGGGGGACAGAGGTATTGTGCTAGGGGAGTTGGAGCATACTGGGGAGTGTCGTGATTTCAGCTATTGTCGGCGTTTTAAAGTAGAAGAGGTCAGCGAGGCTATTCGCAAGATGTGAAAGGGTAGGGCGACGGGGCCCAATGAGATTTCGGTGGATTTTTGAAAGTTTTCTAGCATGGCTGGGTTAAGGTGGCTGACCAACCTGTTTAACAACATTTTCAAGTCCACGAAGATACCTGAGGCGTGGAGCTGGAGCACGATGATTCCTCTTTATAAGAACAAGGGTGACATTCAGAGTTGCAATAACTACTGGGGTATTAAGTTGTTGAGTCACACGATGAAGATTTGAGAGAGGATGGTGGAGCGGAGGCTGAGAAATATTATGTCTATTTCGGAGAATCAATTTAGATTTATGCCTGGTCTCTTGACGACTGAGGTAATTCACCTTGTGCGGAGACTGGTAGAGCAGTATAGAGAGAGGAAGAGAGATCTTCACATGATGTTTATTGACTTGGAAAAGGCGTATGACAAGGTCCCTAGGGAGGTTCTTTGGAGATGCTTGGAGGCGAAGGGGGTTCCTGTGGCATACATTAGAGCGATTAAAGATATGTATGAGGGGGCGAAGACTCGAGTAAGGACGGTGGGAGGAGATTCTGAGCACTTTTCGGTCTTGACAGGGTTGCACCAGGGATCAGCTCTTAGTCCATTCTTATTTGTCGTGGTGATGGATGTGCTGACGTGGATTTTACAAGGCGAGGTGCCTTGGTGTATGCTTTTTACGGATGATGTAGTTTTGATTGATGAGTCGTGGCAAGGTGTTAATGATAAACTGGAGGTTTAGAGACAAACTCTGGAGTCTAAAGGTTTCAGATTGAGTAGGACCAAGACGGAGTATTTGGAGTGCAAGTTTAGTGACTCGAGGCAAGAGGAGGAGGTGGTGGTGAAGTTGGACTCTTAGGCAGTTTGCAAGAGGGATAGTTTTAAGTATCTTGGGTCTACGATCCAGGAAAATAGAGAGATAGATGAGGATGTCTCGCACCGTATTGGGGCAGGTTGAATGAAATGGAGGTTCGCTTCGAGGATTTTATACGATAATAAAGTGCCTCCCAAGCTTAAAGACAAATTTTATAGAGTTGCAGTCCGGCCGGCTATATTGTACGGAGCGGAGTGTTGGCCAGTTAAGACTTCCCATATCCAAAAGTTGAAGGTGGCGGAAATAAGAATGTTACGTTGGATGTGTGGTCTTACAAGGGCTGACAGGGTTAGGAGTGAGATTATTCAGGAGAAGGTGGGAGTGGTATCGGTGGAGGACAAAATGCGGGAAGTGAGATTGAGATGGTTTGGTCATGTGATGAGGAGGAACACGGATGCCCCAGTTCCTAGGTGTGAGAGGCTAGCGTCAAATGGTTTCAAGAGGGGTAGGGGTAGACCAAAGAAATACTGGAGAGAAGTGATTAGACGTGGCATGGAGCTGTTACGTCTCACTGAGGGCATGACCCTAGATAGGAAGGTTTGGAGGAAAAACACTAGGATAAAGGGATAAGGTGGGTGGATGAATCGTAGTCCGTAGTTAGGAGGGTTTTGGTGTCTTTTGTTTGGTATTGTACATTACTTTTGTGGATGTTGTAGCTATGTTAGTTTTATCATGTTTCATGCTTTGAATATTTTTTTATATTGTCCTGTGTCTTGAGCCCCCGGTCTATCGGAAACAGCCTTTCTACTTCTTTAGAGGTACTGGTATGGACTGCGTACATTCTACCCTCCCCAGACCCCACTAGGTGGGAATATACTGGGTTTGTTGTTGTTATTGTTGTTAAATGAGTTAATTACCGTTACTTTTCATAATTACAGTGAATTAGTTATTTCTTAAGATGTAACATCAATCATGTATCTCTTTTAATATTATGTATCTGCAAACTAAAAATCGGAATTTTACAAAAAAAATTAAAAAAAAAAGAGATATGGGGTGTGTTTGGTATGAAGGAAAATGTTTTCCTAGAAAAAGTTTTCCTGGAAAACAAGTTGATTTCTTACTTGTTTTCTTATATTTGGTTGGTGGATGAAAAATATTTTTCGAAAAATATTTTCTAGTATTTGGTTGGTGAATGAAAAAATATTTTTCAAAAAGTACATTTTAGTGTTTAGTTAAAGCGTAAAAATACATTTTAGAATCCTTCTTTAAAAAATTAAAGTTTTTTGGGGGAAGGGGGTTGGTAGGAGGGGGGGGGGGGGTGTCAGAATATGTAGTAGAGGTGGGGTAAGAAAAAGTTTTGAATTTTTTTTTTGTTAAAAAAAAAAAAATTTAAAAATTGGGGGGGGGGGGGGGGGGGGGAAAGGAGGGAGGAGAGGGATTAGTAGGAGCTGGGGGCCAGGTTAGAGGAGTGAGGGGGAAGGGAGAAGAAAAAAATTGAAATTTTTTAAAAAATAAATTTTTTTTTTTTTTTTTGGGGTTGTTGGGGGGGAGTGGGGTGGGGGAGGGGGGCGGGGTGGGGGGGGGGGGGGGGGGGCTGGGGGAAGAGAAAAATTTGAATTTTTTAATAAAATGTAGATATTGTTTTGGGGGGGGGGGTGGTAGGGATAGGGGGGGGGGTGGGGGTAGGGGATGGACTAAGAAAAAAAATTTGAAATACTTTTTAGAACAATTGAATTTTGGGGGTAGGGGTAGGGGATGGACTAAGAAAAAGTTTTGAAATACTTTTTAAAATAATTAAATTTTGGGGGTGGGCGTGGGGGTAGGGGTAGGAGCTGGGTAGGGGTTGGGGTGGTGTTGGGGTGATAGGATATTGGGAGCGGGGGACGGGTAGATGATTTTGAGAATTATATGAATATTTCAACTTTAAAGTATGGTTGAAAGAGAGTTTTGGAAAATGTTTTCCTTACTTTTTGAAGGGAAGTTATTTTCCTTAGATTTAAGTAAAATAAGTTGATTTGAAAAACATTTTCCAAAATATATAAGTCAACCAAACATAAGAAAACTGGAAAATGTTTTCCTTCATACCAAACACACCCATGATGTAAGTATGAGTAAACTAATCGAAATTTATGTAAAACACTCATAATTTTATGTTCAAAGTATCCTTAATTATGACCTAATTGTGTAATATTAATTAACAACGTATACGGTCCTTCGGGACAGCCTAGTTGGTTTGGAGGGAGGTTACCCACCCGGGTGACCAGGGATCGATTCCTCCTCACTGCCTTATGGGTTTGAGCTAGGGTGTAGCGGCTGCAGGTTTTCTTGAAAAGTTTTCAAAAAAAAATAAAAAAATTAACAACCTATACGTAGGAATACATTATGCCTCTTAAGTCATTAGTTGTGGATTCTAAAATTGAACTTATGCCTAGATCGATATTAATTCAGTATTATTTTCATTTCTCTTTATATGATTTAAATCTATCGACAAATTCTGTGCAGGTAACGTAACAGGAAATTGACTACAACAACATACCCAGTGTAGTCCTACATAATAGGTTCTATCGAAGGTAAAAGTGTACGCAAAACACAAACCTATCCTAGCTCGGAGGTAGAAAGGCTATTTCCGATAGACCCTTGATTCACATTTATTTTTAGTTTAGGTTCAAATCCCAGCCAAGCCCAAAGGAAAACGTTTGTTCCACAATACTATAACGGATATACTTTACATACACGAGAGAAGGCGCGAATACAAGAGTGAATATGGTCTATCACTCAAAAGGCCGTCAAAAAAATAACCTTCCATGGCCCTATATACCAGCCTTGAAAACAACCTCTGTCAGAAATGCAAGGTAAGACTGCATACAATACACCCTTTTAGTGGAATCCTTTCTCGAACCTCACACACAGCAGGAGCTTTAGTACACCGGGCTGCCCCTTTATGGCCCTATATGCCAAGCATTGCTAGTTACTGCAAAAGGAAATAAATCTCAAGAAATTAAACATCAAACGTACAATACAACAACAACAACGGACCCAGTTTATTTCCACAAAGTGAGGTCTGGGGAGGGTAAAACGTACGCAGTCCATACTGCTACTTCCGAAGAAGTAGAGAGGCTGTTTTCGATAGACCCCAGGCTCAAGAATGAGAATAGTATACCATCAAATGTACGATACACCACAAGAAAAGCACAAACAACAACAACAAACTCGATTCACTCCCAAAAGAGAGGTCTGGGAAGAGCCGAGTGTACGCAAACCTTACTTTTGGAGAGGTTGTTCCCGAAAGACCCTCGGCTTGAGTAACGAATATCAAAGTAGCTAAAAGTAAAAACCAGAAGTAAAGAAGACATAACGAGGAGCAATAATAATAACCAACTAACGTGATAACTAAAGTACAGTAAATAACGAGAAGTAACCAAAGTCGTAAGACAAGCAACTATGGGACAAGTGTTGCGACTACTGGTATAGACAAGGAAATAGGTACACCAACCTACCACCA
>NC_061114.1:1652519-1667894 GCF_002878395.1 Capsicum annuum
CAACCTACCACCACGCCTATCCGAGACAACGCTCAACTACCTACTAATCTTCTATCCTAATTCACGACCTCCAAGAGAAATCATACTAACAACTACCTTATTCATAATCAAACCACAAGATGAAAGACAAGAAGAAAAAAACCATCGACTTAAATTAAGATCAATGAGCTGTTGTTCACTGTCCATTACAATGATTAAGAGCAGGAATAAACCAAACAGAAACATATCCAAAAAGGCATTAAGATCATTTATTTTCACTTGATAATATCAAACATGACAAAACAATTCTGTAAATTTTGCAAATTCAATCTCGAATTCATCACCAAAACACTAAAGAAAGCAAAAAGAGCGTTCACAAACATAACGAAAAATCAGTTTTGAGGTACAACAGCTGAAACATGGGAACACATCAAGATCGTTGAGCTGCTGTTCACGATCCATCACAATAATTAACAGCAAATGCATCATCAGAACACTAAATAAAACCAAAAAGAACTACTAACAAAAAGAGAAATTAGTTCAATTGAAGAACAAGATCAACTTTTTCATTGATGAAGTGGATTTTTGCAATCCAAACTCAAATTCGCTAAATAAAACACAAAAGGGTGTTGAAAAACATAACGAAAAATCGCATCTGGGGTACAACAACTGAAGCAGGACGAACACCACCAAGAAGACTAGCTAGTTGAAGATCAAGATCATTAAGCTGCTATTCACAATAATTAACAGCAAACCCAACATCAAAACACTAAATAAAACAAAGAAAAACCACAAACAAAACAAAGAATCATTCCCCCAGAAGATCAAGATCCTTTTTCTTCACTAGATAAAAGCAATACAACTAAAATTCAACACCAAGACACTAATAAAACACAAAAGGGTGTTCATAAACGTAACAAAAAATCACCTCTAATTGAAGATCAAGATCATCTCTTTTCCAACCCATTTTATAAATTTCGCAATCCAATCTCAAATTCATCAACAAAAAACAAAAGGGTGTCCATAACTAACAAAAAGGTGTTTATAAACGTAACGAAAGAACAATTCTAATGGAAGTTCAAGATCACCTTTTTTTGCAATCCAAACTCAAATGCACTAAATAAAACATAAAAGGGTGTTCATAACTAACAAAATGGTGTTCATAAACGTAACGATAAATCACTTCTGATTGAAGATCAAGATCATCTTTTTTCCAACCAAACTCAAATTCATCACCAAAACACGAAAGGGTGTCCATAACTAACAAAAGGGTGTTCAAAAACACAACAAAAAAATCAAAATCAAGATCAAGATCAAAATCACTTCCGAGGTACAACAACAGAAGCAGGAGGAACACGACCAAGAATACTAGCTTATTGAAGATCAAGAACATTAAACTGTTATTCCCTATCCATAACAATAATTAACAGCAAATCCATCACCAAAACACTAAACAAAACATATGTTGATAAACAAGAACAATTCAACATCAAGATCGTATCTTTCACTAGATAAGATCAATTTAACTCAAATTCATCACCAAAACACAAGATAAAACACAAAAGGGTGTTCATAACTAGCAAAAGGGTGTTAAAAAACATAACAAAAAAACCAAAATCAAGATCATTAAGCTGTTATTCCCTATCCATAACAATAACTATCAGCAATTCCATCATCAAACACTAAATAAAACACAAAAGGGTGTTCAGACACAAGAACATTTCAAGATCAAGATCATATTTTTCACTAGATAAAATCAATATAACTCAAATTCAACATCAAAACACTAAATTAAACACAAAAGGGTGTTCATAAACAAGAACATTTCAAGATCAAGATCATATTTTTCACTAGATAAAATCAATTTAACTCAAATTCATCACCAAAACACTGAATAAAACACAAAAGGGTGTTCATAACTAACAAAAGGGTGTTCAAAAACATAACAAAAAAATCCAGATTCACTTCTGAGGTACAACAGCTGAAGCAGGAGGAACACCACCAAGAAGACTAGCTTGCTGAAGACCAACATCATTAAGCTGTTGTTCCCTATCCATAACAATAATTAACAGCAAATCCATTACAATAATTATCGGCAAACCCATCATCAAATCACTAAATAAAACACATAAATGAGAAAACCCACAAACTTAACGAAAAATCATTCGTCTTGAAGATCAAGATCATCTTTTTTCACTAGATAAAATCAATATAACTCAAATTCAACACCATAACACTAAATAAAACACAAAAGGGTGTTCATAAACATAAAGAAAAACCAATTCTGATTGAAGATCCAGATCATCTTTTTTGCAATCCAAACTCAAATTCACTAAATAAAACATAAAGGGTGTTCAAAAAAACTCAAAATCAAGATTCACTTCTAAGGTGCAACAGCTGAAGCAGGAGGAACACCACCAAGAAGACTAGCTTGTTGAAGATCAAGATCATTAAGCTATTATTCCCCATCCATAACAATAATTTACAGCAAATCCATCATCAAAACACAAAAGGGTGTTCATAAGCAAGAACATTTCATCATATTTTTCACTAGATAAAATCAATATAACTCATATTCATCATCAAAACACTAAATAAAACACAAAAGGGTGTTCATAAACGTAACAAAAAAAATCACTTCTGATCGAAGATCAAGATCATCTTTTTTCCAACCAATTTATAAATTTCACAATCCAACCTCAAATTCATCAACAAAACACAAAAGGGTGTCCATAACTAACAAAAGGGTGTTCATATATGTAACAAAACATCACTTCTGATTGAAGATCAAGATCATCTTTTTTCACTAGATAAAATCAATATAACTCAAATTCATCACCACAACACTAAATAAAACACAAAAGGGTGTTCATAAACATAAAGAAAAACTAATTCTGATTGAATATCAAGATCATCTTTTTTGCAATCCAAACTCAAATTCACTAAATAAAACATAAAGGGTGTTCATAACTAACAAAAGGGTGTTCAAAAAACTCAAAATCAAGATTCACGAACACTACCAAGAAGACTAGCTTGTTGAAGATCTAGAACATTAAGCTGTTATTCCCTATCCATAACAATAATTAACAGCAAATCCATCACCAAAACACTAAATAATACACAAAAGGGTGTTCATAAATAAGAACATTTAATCATACTTTTCACTAGATAAAATCAATATAACTCAAATTCATCACCAAAACACAAAAGGGTGTTCATAACTAACAAAACGGGGTTCAAAAACATAACAAAAAATTCAAAATCAAGATTCACTTCTGAGGAGCAACAGCTGAAGCAGGAGGAACAACACCAAGAAGACTAGCTTGTTGAAGATCAAGATCATTAAGCTGTTGTTCCCTATCCATAACTATAATCAAAGGCAACCCAAGTACCAAAAAAGTAGTAGCAACATGCCAAGCAGCTTTTCCAGTACTCTTTGCAAGTTTCTTCCCTACATATGTTGCTCCACAAGCTGCTTGTTTTCCCTTTGTAACAATAGTTGAATTAGAAATCTTGGCTAATACGCCGTCGTTTTTGCTTAAAGAAAATCTTTTTCCACTTGTTGAAGCAGCCATTGTTGAGGAAGAAAGAGGAAAGTTGTAGGGTTTTAGGTTTAGGCTTGAAGATTTGGGCTAAAACCCTTTATGTATAGTGTGTGTATATATATATAAAAATTAATTAAAGAGCATTTATTGAAGAAAAAAGAATAATTAAATAAGTACTTGTGACTTGTGAGATAAGCATCCAGTACTTGTGAGATACGCACGCCGGAGCTCCACTTTCAATTGTAATTTTACGATATAATTTTTAATTAATTATTATAAATTATTTATATATAAAAAAATTAATAATATTTAATAAAATATAAGAAGCAGTTTAGCAGCTAAAGCACGTAGGAGGTGAACATGTCTGCTTCAGCTGATTCAATTGTTATTTTATAATATCATTCCTAATTAATTATTATAAGTTATTTATGTATAAAAAAATTAATAATATTTAATAAAATATAAGAGGCAGTTTAGCAGTTGAAGCACACAGGAGATCGACATGCCTGTTTCAGCTGCTTCAATTGTAATTTTACGATATCACTCTTAATTAATTATTATAAGTCATTTATGTATAAAAAATTAATAATATTTAATAAAAAAATAAAATAAACATTTATGATATGTCTGATGCAGCTACTTCAATCGTAATTTTACTATGACACCTCTAATTAATTATTATATTCCTAATTTATCTCTTAACTCTTATTTTTATAAAAGGCAGTTTAGCAGTTGAAGTGGGCAGGAGGTCGACATGTCTGTTTCAACTGTTTCAGTTGTGATTTTATGATATCACCCCTATTAATTATTATAAGTCATTTATGTATTAAAAAAGTAATAATATCTAATAAAAAAATAATATAAACATTTATGACGTGTTTGCTTCAGCTGTTTCAATCGTAATTTTACAATAGCACCCTTAATTAATTATTATATTTCTAATTAAATATTATAAGTCATTTACATGATAAAAAATTAATAATATTTAATTAAAAAATAAAATAGATATTGATGACATGTCTGCTTCAGCTACTTCAATCATAATTTTACTGTATCACCCTTAATTAATTATTATAAGTCATCTAAGCATTAAAATAATAATAATATTTAATAAAAAGGTAAAATAGACATAAACTGAAAATTAACTCTTGATGTTTTAAATTAACTTGACGATTTATATGAGACTTCTTAAATTTTTTTCAAAGGTATTTCTTAAAATAATTTTGATAAAGGGAGTTCATCAACTGAAGCAGGCAGTGGATTGATAAGCCTGTTTCAACTGCTTCAATCGTAATTTTACTGTATCGTCGCTAATTAATTATTATAAGTCATCTAATTATTTAAAAAAGTATTAATACTTAATAAAAAAATAGATATAAAATAATAATTTTACTATGTCACTTCTAATTAGTAGAATGGACGAAAAATTATTATAAATCACAGTAATTTAAAACTTAAATTATCTTTAAAATATAATTGACTATCAATGCACAAAAGATTGAACAAGGAGAATAACTTATATTATTTGTAAATTACATAAAAAAATACTAAAAATTATAATAGTTAACAACTTAAAATATCTAAAAACATATTAAAAATATAATTAATTATCTAAATTTTACCTCTTCCACGTAAATGACACATAAATTTTATCTCTGACACATAATTTATCTCGGTTTCTAGTTGATTAGATAAAAGACAATTTATATTGGATTAATTTTGTAGGTAAAAACCATTAATAATTATTTTCTATTTTTAAAAAATAAATGATGCTGTTAGCTTGACTAATAGAAAGTAGATATATTTTCATTAGCATCGATAAATACTATGAATTTATGTAGCTTGTTATTTAGTGTCGATAAATTTTTTCTCGAACTTCAGTCATTTATGCTTGAAATTCAATTACGTGTAACTTCAGACAGTTACGCCAGCAGTTTAACATCAGACATCATATGTCTGAAGTTATTTCAAAATGACACTACTAGAAACTGGACCTATGACAATGGTACTTATTACAATGGCGATACAACCGTTGCTATATATAGACAGTATATAGCAATGGTTTGAACCGTATGCTTAAGTGCTGATAATACAGTACTTAAGCAATCGAACCATTGTGACTATACAAAAACGTTGCCGTATATTTCATACGGCAACGACTATTTAAAAAAAAAATCCTAAAAGGAGAATGTTAGTAGCTCAGTTGAGTTGGCTACGTGAAGTTTCACGTTATTGGTGAAAGTTCGATTCTCCATCTTGTACATTATTAAGCATTTGGAGCAGCCATAATTCCATGAAAATATGGAAATGTGTATATGTGGTTGTCTGATGGTTCGTGTTCGTCCTCGTTCTCGTCCTCGTCCTCATTCGTGTCCCACAGGAATCTAGCGTACGCTGCAAGTACGTCGCTGAAAGAAACGCTACAAATAATCACGCTCGTGAAGAACTTTACGTTAAACAAAATAATCGAAAGTACTTTTATACCACATAGTTTCAGAAGTCATTCGTTCTTTCTTAAACTTCGTGCATATGACCACATAGTTTTAGAACTCATTCGTTCTTTCTTAAATATCGTGCATATGACCACGCAGTTTCAGAACTCATTCGTTCTTTCTTAAACTTCGTGCATACTCAAACACGCGGATCACATAAAATAGGACGGAGAGAGTACCTGTTTCTTGGTGAAGCTTGAACTGCTCTTTTGAAGTAAGACGATGCTTTATTTTGGTCGTGATGAAGTTGCCATATAAAATTTGCGTACTGCGAAATAACTTCTCCATCGCTAGCATCTGCTAATACAGCACGCGAGTAGTATTCTTCAGCTCCGATTAAGTCTCCTTTACACTGCCGGAAAGAACAAGAAGCACAATGAAATCAAGTTAAGGCGTTGCTTGTCAACTGCTGCGGCCAAGTTTGAGTGTATTCTATGCATTATGTCAGTCTGTCGCTAATCTGTTATCGTGCTGCATTTAGTTGGGTGCCCGATTGACTACCTTTCATTGTTGCGATGCCATTGGTTTATACGCGGTAGCTAAGAAGGAAAATAAGGGACATTGTTACCTGATCAAGAAACTGAGCATAGTTTCTTAAAACTAAGGGGTTATTTGGATTTTCTTGAATCATACTCGTGTAGTAACCCTCGGCCGCTATAAGCTCATTCAGAGTCATGCCACGACTAAATCCGCAAGTACTGTCAATCCCAAATCCGGCAGAAAGATTCAGTAGAGGGATAGTGTGTCTGTCATCTCGTTCAAAATCCATGTCGTGTGATGCAGCAACTTCTCCGGTTTCCTTGACAAGATGGCACGTCAAGAAGAAAAAGCTTCAGTCGTAAAAGGGATATGATGAAAAAGTACAGCTCTTGTTCTAAAGGTTACCTTGTTTTCATCACGTGGTGTATCTGTGTGGTCGTTGTCATCATGATCGATCTCCCAAAGAAAACTAGCGTACGCTGCAAGGACATGGCTGAAAACCGGAAACAAATGTCAAAACAAATGTAAGAAGTCTGCAACTTCCTACATTTGGAAACTTCTCATTTTGCGCGTAATGACTTGATGTTACAGCCACAACGATGACATGGAATGAGTCGAACAAGAAGTTATAGTGGTACTTTTAGTATGTGAGAAACTCCGATGCATTCAAATACGGATGATGTACCTGTTGTCTGAAGCAGCATGAGCAGCGCGTTCAAAGTAGTTCAACGCTCTATCTTTATCACGGTGCAGCTGCCACACTAATCTAGCATACTGCGACAAGATCTCCCCGTCTTTTGGATCTGTTAGAGTAGCTCGAAGGTAATATTCCTCTGCCCCGGAAAGATCTCCTCTTGACTGCCACCAAAAGTTCATGAAAGACACAAAAAATCACATGAGAACCAAGCATTGGACTAAATCCTTTGAGCATTAGGCATGTTTAGAGCACACAGTCGGGCAACTGAGGCGTAAGGCTAAAAAGGGCAGCCCGGTGCACCAAAGCTACCGCTATGCATGGTGTCCGGGGAAGGGCCCCACCGCAAGGGTGTATCGTACACAGGCTTACCTTGCATTTCTACCGGAGGCTGTTTCCAAGGCTTGAACCCGTGACCTCCTGGTCACATGGCAACAACTTTACTAGTTGAGGCGTAAGGCTCATGGAACAAAATCCACCCGTGAGCCTTGGGATGTTTTGCAAGTGCACTGCTTTGGACTAAAAACCTACTATATATGAGATACTTTTTTAGACGGACTAAAAAGGAAAGCAAAGCAGAATGGTTCGACTAGCTGATGCCATTCATTTGAGGCGGTTCGCCTATTCAAATATGAACTTCGGCAGTTGCAGACCTCAATGAAGACATTGCAGCTGTCAAATCCGTAAAGAAAATGTGCACGGTATGAAGAAGTATAGCCATGATCGGAAACTGAGAACATCAAGAACACTCTCCGAAGAGAACTGTGTACAGAATCGATAGACTGACCTGCAGAAGTTGAGCGTAATTCGTCAAGACCAAAGGATTGAAAGGATATTCTTCAAGCAAACTCTTATAATACTCCTCGACATCTCCATTTTCATCAAAACTTGAAGGTTCAGCGTCAGCACCATGACCCGCCCTCATCAGCCCGCCCTCAGTGAGAGACTTAACATCACCATCGATGCCACTAACATTAACATCGATCCCTAGTCCAGCAGCAAGGTACATTGGACCAACTGGTTTACTTTCTTCTTTAAATTCTGTGTCTTCTTTCTCATCGCAATCTTCATTATCATCGTCTTCCTTGATAAGTCCCATGACGCTTTTCCCAAAGCTAAAATCATCACTCGATAAATCTTCTATCTCGTTGCCTATAGTAACAGCCCTCACCAGTTTCCCATCGTTAATCATCTCCTCGAAATCTTGATTGCTATAAATAGAAAACGATAGTTCTGTTTGCAACATTATGTTCTTCTCTTGGTTGTGACATGATCGTGGAAGTACCTTCGATCTATAAACTTCATCAAGATCAGATTTCGACACCAATCCTTTCCTACAAACTTCATCAAGATCAGATTTCGACAACAATCCTTTCCTACAAACTTCGTCAAGATCAGTTTTCGACACCAGTCCTGTCCTACAAACTTCATCAAGATCAGATTTCAACAGCAATCCTTTCCTACAAACTTCATCAAGATCAGATTTCGACACCAATTCTGTCCTACAAACCTCATCAAGATCAGATTTCGACACTAACCCTGTCCTACAAACTTCATCAAGATCAGATTTTGCAACCAACTTAGTGTAAACTTCATCAAGATCACATTGTGACACCAACCAAACCTCATCAACATCACATTTTGTCACCAACCCTTTCCTACAAACCTCATCAAGATCACATTCTGACACCAACCAAACTTCATCAAGATCACATTTTGAGTACACCAACCCTTTTCTATAAACATCATCAACATCACATTTTGACACAAACACTTTTAAGTTCCCTTCTGATTGAACTCTCCGAGGCGATAATTTTCGACCAGGATTGTTGTTTGATCTTTTTGGGATAAATTTCTCAGGTGAAGAGTTACATGAGAAAGAACCCAAATGATTTGGAGTGTGAAATGACACCTTTCCAATATTATAGTGATCAGAAGAGGTACCATCAAAGTCATTTTTTTTACTTTCTACCAAAATAGTTTGTGAAACAGGAGTTGATGAGCTTCTCAGAAGCATATTTGTAACTTTGGCTGTTTGCTACTTCTGTGGAGATCCTAAATAAACTGTTCAAAACAGATAAAAGTGTTAGTTAATAACTGTCACCTTCAAGTTTGATACAACAAACATACCCAGTGTATTCCCACATAATGGCGTCTGGGGAGGGTAGAGTGTACACAGACCATACCACTACCTCAGGTGAAGTAGCGAGGCTGTTTCTGATAGAACCCCGGCTCAAACCGATAATAGTATAACAAACACAAAACATAAATGCATATGAACTAATACATACAGCCACAAGATAATACTATAAACTATCTATTCGAAATCATAGACATCACTCAAGCACCACGAACAAGAAACTCCAGGCACAAACAAAGTACTCGATCTCCCCTACTGTTACCAGCGCACTCCTACCCCCTAACCATCTACCTTAATTCGCGTCCTCCACACATTCTTGGTCATGTCCTCCGTTCGGCCTACCTCTACCCCGCCTGAAACCATCCATAGCCAGTATCACACACCTTCGAACTGGAACATTCAAGCCCCTCTTCATCACGTGCCTGAACCAACGTAACCTCACTTCATGCATGTATATACTATTTGATGGTATTTGTCTATATACTATAATTTATCTTCTTAAACGTCTCACTTAATTAACGCTATATATCCTTATTAACACCCCTTCGCTGGAAAATTACATGACGTAGATAGGTTATTCATTTCATGTATATCCTACCTCCACCACTACGCATAACAACGATATTCCAAAAGTAAGATCTGGGAAGAGCAGAGTGTATGTAAATCTTACCGTTATCTCGAATGGAAGTGTGAGATATATAGATAGGAGAATTATATTCAACAAGATAATATATTATTTGTTGTCAAATAACACTGTGAATACTTTTTTTTTCTTGTGAAGAATATTGTGAGTACTAAGATCATATGAAAATACAAAGATGAATCAACTCTTATATGTTTAGAAAAAACCATGATTAATTAATGATGAAAACATAAAAATAAAAATAAATAAAATTAAACCCTCTATATATATATAAAAAAAAAAAATGTAGAGAAAAGTATGGAAATGCAGAGATTGAGGTATACCTTTAAATTTTATTTGATCAATAAATTAATAACAACGATTACTTAGGATCATCTCGCGAATATTTGTGGCATCGTAGTAGAATTATTACCAATGGCACATTATATGCCTAACTGCGAAAAGACAGTGCAAGCTTTGTTACGTTGTCATTACGGATATCAAGATTAAATAATCATTTCAGAATTTATTTATCTCGCGATAATTTTTAAACGTTCTGCAAGTCACGTATTACCAAATTATCTATCTTGCATAAAATATTACATGAATTAACTCATATAAAATGTAATCAAATGTTATACTTGATGTGTTGAATTTTATAATATATATATATATATAAAACAACTAATAAAAAGTACTAAATATGAATATTATAGTTTTAATACATGAATAACTCTCACTTGCGATTAAATGACCTTTTATAGCAAATCAAAAAAGACTAAGGACCATTTGGACATGAATATTTTTCACTTTTTTTCTATAATATTATTATTTTTTAAAAAAATATTTGCACATAGAATTATTACGAATTTACAAAATCCAACTTTGAAGTTAAATTTCGAAACTTTTGATAATTTGAAAAACTCCAAAAAAAAAAAAACTATTTTCATAATTTTCACTCCAAACCATTATAAAAGTTCAAAAATAACTTCAATTTGTAATTTTGTATATTCATGTCCAAACACAATTATTATTTTTCAAATACCATTTTTAACTTGAAAATAAATACAATTCTTTTTTCCAAATGTTTTAAGGAAAATTCCAGATATATATATCTAAACTCTTGCCTAAAAATAAGGTCCATATATAGATAATGTCTTTTTTTACCTAACAACATTTAAACAATAATTTAAAAATCCTCCAAATGGATGAAATATAAAACTCGATTTTAATTAATTAATTTCTTCATTTTATATAAATGTTCTTTCGAAAAATTATCTTCTTTCCTAACCCCAATTTTATTCGGGGTCTCTAACACATCGACCCCGAAAAAAATTTCCCCTCGTCGTCGTCTGAACCTAGACGGACGACGAGCAAAACATCCTCATTCCACCACGATCACGACCACGACCATGGGAATCTTGAAACCGTTCCAACTCCTGGAAATAAATGTCATATCCGCGCAGGACTTAGAACCTATGTCCAAAAAAATGAAAACCTACGCGGCCGCGTGGGTCCACCCTACGCGTAAACTTGCTACGGGTGTTGACCTAGAAGGTGGTAACAACCCTACGTGGAATGACAAGTTTGTTTTTCGTGTGGACGAGGAATTTCTACATAAGGAAAATTCCTCTGTCCACATCGAAATTTATTCGGTCCATTGGTTTCGAGACTCTCTCATCGGAACGGTTCGCGTGCTCGTCGGAAACCTTATCCCTCCTCTACGAACTCACCATCGTCCTCACCATCATGGAATGCGTTTTGTTGCACTTCAGGTTTGTTTATTTCTCTATGTATATAGGATGAATATTTATGTATATTTGGTGAATATTGTTTATTTACATGCATACGTAAAGTTGCATGCATGCATGCATGCAACGTAAATCTTGATATATAAAGCATTTCGCGTGCGTTACATGATGAATATAGTTATTTACAAGCATACGTAAAGTTGCATGCGTGCATGCATGCACGTCAATCTTGATGCATAAAGCATTTCGCGTTATGTGATGAATATTACTTATTTACATGCATGTGAATCTTGATACATAAAACATTTCGCGTTATATGATGGAATATATTTATTTACATATGCATACGAAGTTGCATGCATGCATGCATGCACGTCAATTTTGATACATAAAGCATTTCGCGTTATATGATGAATATAGTTATTTACGAGCATATGTTAAAGTTGCATACATGCACATCAATCTTGGTATATTTAATCAGTTCGATACATAAAGTATTTCGCATTATGCATGCAATGTTCAGGGAAGGGTGTGTAATGTCGGTAGCCTATCTTGAAGCTAATTCTCCATGGCTCAAATCCATAATCATAACCAACTGCGGAGCCAAAATTTTCACTTAGGAAAGTCGAAATATAAAAAACTGAACACATGAAAGAGCCAAAAGAGATTCACATAGAGTGTGTGTATATATATATACATAACAAAAAATTTTATGACATCTCTCAGACAGGAATGGTTTCGCCACAGCCTTTCCCCGGACCCCACATATAATAGTTTTTAGTGCACCGAGCTATCTGCTCTTTTTCTCAGACAAGAATAGTTTTGCCATTACCCATGACCTATACGTCACACGAGATAACTTTACTACTCCAAGACTTCCTTAAAACTTCTGTCATGTAAATTAATTTATGTATATAGTGATTAATTGTTACTTAATGGTACTATATATTTCTTCAATCAAATTTACCTTAATTGACATTTAAATTAATGTAGCCGGCGTCTATCGAAAACAACCTCTCTATCTCACCTCTGAGGTAGTGGTATGGACTGCGTACGCTTGACCAGTGGCGGAGCCACATACAATTCAGGGGGGTCATCCAAACCCCCTTCGTTCGAAAATTATACTATTTTTACATGGTCAAAAATATTTTTATGTATATATAGTAGATGTTGAACCTCCTTCGACTAGTCCATATATTTACTTCTGAACCCCCTCAATGAAAAACGTGGCTCCGCCACTGCACTTGCCCTCCCCAGACTCCACTTGGTGGAAATATATTGGATATGTTATTTTTGTTTGTTTGTTGTTGACATTTAAATTAATGTCTTATCTCCTTTTGTGTATGCAGGTACGTCGTCCATCAGGGCGACCTCAAGGTATATTAAACATTGGTGTAACATTACTCGATAGCTCGATGAGAAGTATGCCATTGTATAGACAAATGAGCTCATCAGCCGTTGCATATCGCGATTTAATGGAAAATCGAGACACACATGTTTCACACAACAACGACATCAAACAGAACACTGACACCAATACCAATACCAACACCAGCAACAGCAACAACAACAACAACGATAATGATGATGATGATAATGTTGCTATTACTTCAACACCTATGTTACGTCGAACAAAGAGTGAACATAGTGAACGTTGTGCATTCGATGAAATTTCAAACATTGGTAATGGTTCAATAGTTGGAATTCCATCGAAAACGAAAGGTAAAGGTGAAGAAAAAGAGAGTTCGATACTTAGTATTTCGTTCGAACCTCCAGTCCATATGATGAAAAAAAATGGAAAAGCGAGTTCGATTATAAATGGAGCTGAGTTAATAAATGAGAAATCGAAAAAAGAAAGTAAGAAAGGTAAAGTAAGTTCTGTTTTAAGTGATTCGATTGTAAGTAAAGGGTCATGGTCAGGGTCATATGATAGGCCCAATAATGAAAAGCCCAAGTCCAAACTCAAACTTATCGAGTTGGAAATGAGGCCCAAAGATGAGCCCAAAGATAAGCCCAAAGATGAGACCAAAAGTGAAAGGGGGCTTGATTCTGACCCACCAACAACTAAAGCAATTGACGAACAATCTATTACAAAGCCCATTATGAAGAATAATGGGCTTCATAATGGAAATGAGTTTGGAGGCCCAAGTTCAAAAGGCCCATTAGCTGAATCGGAACTTGGGCCTTCAGCATCTGAAGTGGCTGCTATTTTGGTTGAACAAAAAAGATATCCATTGGATGACAAAAGGAGCTCAGTATTGGATGGTTGGAGCGTAGACGAGAGCATGGAAGGACTCAGGTCCAAGCTCGAGAGGTGGAGGACCGAGGTGCCGCCGATATACGACCGAGGAATGGGCTCGAGCAGCTACCATTCGACCGGGCGCCACGCGAGAAGGCGTAAGGATGGAGGGAGTGGCCTGTTTTCTTGCTTTGGTAGTATTTGTGGGTTTGAATGTCAATGCATTTGTGGAAAGCCCAAAAAGAGAAGTGGTAATAACAAGTACAAAAGCCCATCAAATGCTAGTAGATCATGGCTTTAAAAGCCCAAGCCCAAGCCCAATTAGATTTATAAGGCCCAAGCCCAATTGTTTAGGACACTGTTTTCATTAAACTTGTCCATTATTAGGAAAAAGCTTATCTTTGATAAGTGGTTATAGGGGAGTTCAGAAAGGATCTGATCAGATTCCATAACTATTTCGAAAATGAAAAATTATGTACATTATCGTCTTATTGATTGGTATTGGTCTTCTCTTGAGAAAAAATGGTTTTCGTCATATGCTATTTTATTTTTGCTGTGACTTTTCACTTTTCGTATTTCTCTTATCGAACTTTTTAATTCTGCCTTTTCTTGAGCTAAAAGTCTATCGGACACCTTTTAAAGTAGTGGGAAAATCTATGCACGCTTTATCCTCGGTAAACCCTATGTATGAAACTACACTATGAATGTTATTATTGTTGCTTCCTATGTCTATATTCTTTTTTTTTTCTTCATAACAATCCGTGCCAACTTACACGCACTTGTGTCCTTTTTTATATACATTGCGAAAAAATTCAATATTTTCTCGTCTATCGAAATTTGAACCTTAATCTGTCGAGACTTTTTGTCTCTTCACTAATAAGTCACATGCTTAGATGACACTCTTCGTTATCATGTAGTTTCACTTGTGGAATCTGAAACTTCACGTCTTATTACTACAACAAAGAAAGAACAAAAAAAAACGAGTAGTTCTCGTATTATTGCAGAACCAACATTATTTCAACAGCGTACCTAGTATAATCCCACAAAATGGGGTCTGGAGAGGGAAGATAGGACGTACGACGACCTTTACCTCTACCTTAGAGATAGAGAGGTTGTTTCCGATAGACCTTTAACTCGAGAGAACCAGCATTATTATTGCAGAATCAACATTATTTCAACGGCATACCCTATATAATCCTGCAAAATGTGGTCTGGAGAGGGTAGATAAAGCGTACGAAGACCTTTAGCTCTACCTTAGAGATAGAGAGATGGTTTCCGATAGACCTTTAACTCGAGAGAACCAACATTATTATTGCAGAACCAACATTCTATCAACAGCATACACAGTATAATCCCGCAAAATGTGGTCGGGAGAGGGTAGATAGGGCGTACGAAGAACTTTACCTCTATCAACAGCATACGCAGTATAATCC
>NC_061114.1:1670894-1678603 GCF_002878395.1 Capsicum annuum
CACAACCAAACATTGTGAATAGCATTGATGAATCCCCAAAGAGAGAAGGCTAACATAACCAACCTTAGCCACTAAAGGCTCCAACTTGGAAACATCGAATCTGTACTCCTTAAGATATCTATATACCAAAAAAATGGACGTGTTAATGCTAAAGACAAGGCAGTTTGAACTCACAAATGATAACCTAATATTCTCTTTTGGTGACAAGAGAACAATAGAAGGTTATATGGAAGATGGGTACAAGTGTGAAACTTTATGAAAGAGTTGCATCAAATAAATAAAATCCTACAATCTCATTGGAAACAGAATAAATTGATTTCGTGAAAGAGGCCTACTGCTGCTAACTTCACTCTACTAATATTTTCTGATCTTGTCAGTTTTCAGGACATTTAGTCCTACTTCACAATCTTTATTTACTTTTGATAGATTATTATTTCTCATTGCAAGAAAATGGTGGCAAAAAAGCATTTAGTTTAAGGCTGTGCAAGCAGCACGGATTCCAGGATGTATAGAAAGTATCTTACAAAGCATACTCAAGAACAAATTTGTCTCATCAACTAACTCTCCACCTTCTTTACCAAAACATTTGAAGTATTCCCAACCTTATTATTGGGCTCGAACATATACTGATATATTCTATTTGCAACAATTTTATTTGACTAATACAAAGCTGTGCTCTTTTCCTTTGAAAACTTATACTTTCTGGAATCGTAATTCATTTGATATCTCGACATTAGTAATTATCACCTAAATTTGGCCAAATATGAAGTGGTCAAAGTGATGTGGTCAAAGTAACAATAAAGAAAATATACACCAATGCAGGAAGTAGCGAACCAATTTAACATCAAACGAATTTTCAATGAGATAACACCACTGTGCATTATTTGTTTAACGCAAAAGAACTGGACAAACAAGTCAACTTTAGTTTATTTAGTTCAATTAAAATCGAAACGGGTTTCACATCAAAGAGTTCCTTAAATTTTTGGTTATCATATTCGGTTAAAGTTATTATATTTGTTTGATCAAACTGATGGAATTAACTCAATTGTATATGCATAAATTTTTTTTTGTTTCAATGGTACATTACACCTTTTCTTTGCATACAGTCAAAATTTTCTTTTAGTGCCATTTTTCTTTGGGGTCCAAGAGAAATTGTTATATTGCTAAAGTAGTTGCATTACAGAGAAACAAAGAGGGAGCAGCAACACGCTCAGCGGGGTTACAAAAAAGGGGACGGAGACTGACATCAGAGTAGGTACACAATGGGGTTAGAGGGGAGTCTGAGGATACACCACAAAATAGGGTAACATGGGGAAGTGTTGCTTCCCTGCCAGGTCTTCTGTACATAATTAGAGTGCTCCACTTGCAGATATCTGGTTTTACACTTTGTTTTATGCATATTGTCAACCACTTCGAACAGGCCGATAGATCTCTTTTGTTTTCAGTCCGCTAGACCTTACTCATTTTATAAGACTTACCAAACATATCGTGACCTCACCATTTTATTAGTGACTCATATCACCAACACTACACTACACACTAAGTTACTATCTCTCCTCCCAAGTCTCCTCTGGATATTCTCTGACTTTTGCTTTGTCTTTCATTCTATAACAGTAAGCTTCTACAATATAGATCTTGAAACGGGCCAATTTATTTAGCTGTCTTTAACATTTGAGCTCTGCAGGAAATGCATTTCAACCTCATTGATGTGAAGACTTTCTTTTCTGTGCATGTGCACAACAGATAAAAACATGAATGCATCTTTGCATGTTGCACAACTGTGATAAGTGATCACCACGAGAATTTACCGACCATTAGACATGTTGCAAACCATTTTCTATTCACTTATTGCAATATATTTTGCAAGTTCTAGTCTTTCAATTATTAGAAATTGTGTGAATCAACTTTAAAATTTAGATACACCCAACACCAAGACAAATGCACATTAGAATAATATGGAATCAATTGGTGATGTCGCTACAATGGTCTTTGGTGTTAAATACCTGGCTCCTTCATCACTATATACAGGTTCATATGGAACAGAAGTCCTTCCCTGCGACAACATAAATAAAAATCCATTAGCTAAATAACGGTTCTCAATTCAGTCACCCATGAATATAAAGTTATAAGGTCTTTTTGGCAGCATGTCTCAGATGACATCAAAATCACAAGGGACGCGGAAAAGTTTAAAGAGGTGAAGTTGAGTCCCCGGCTTCCCCACTTACCTCAAGATAGTCATATGTCGTTTTATCAGCTGGGATGACACCATTCTTTCCACCAGCTTCAACAACCATGTTACATAACGTCATTCTTTCTTCCATCTATTAAACAATAAGAGTCATAATTACTTACAGATCCAACCTGGATACTCCCATCAACAAATATAAAAAAAAAAAAGAGGACTTACGGTCAAGCTTTCAACTGTCGAGCCAACAAACTCCATTGCTTTATAAGTAGCACCAGCCACTGAAATTTCACCAATAATCTGCAATTTTTGAAGCAAAGGACAAGAATTTGAACTTTGGATTTTTATCAATCCAACAACGTTGTAGAGAAACAGAACAGCAAACATAACAGATCACAAGAACACACAAAAATGAAGTATAGAGCATCTAAGAGAACTTACTTGCAAAATTAAGTCTTTAGCAAGCAAGTAATCGGGCATTTCACCATCCATCACAAATCTCAAAGTAGGAGGCACCTGCATTATACAGATGTTAAATTTCATAGATGATGTACATTAGCAGAAGGAGAACCTATTTAACTATGGCAAGTACAATATGTCGAAAAGACATGTGACTGTCAGTTCTAGTTCATCCTTCAATCTTCAAATAGAAAATGATAAAGTCTACATCATGCTTCTTTAATACATTTTTTGCTACATATTGCTTTTTCTCATTTTATATGCATTAAAACGCGTTTAAATAGAAAGCTCAGTAACACGGTTTGAACCTTCAAGCAAAAGAAAGTGCTATGGTTACTTGTTCTCCTTCATCCTTTTTTTGTATGGGTACTTGTTCTCAATCATCGTGTGTGATGCAAAGGAGAACAAGCACAGTAACATGCTTCATGAGCTTATAATTTACTACTGTAAGTATTTAACGCTATCATATGTTGTCTTAAAAAAAGTTTAAGTCTTCAGTAAGGGACGAGAAAAAAGAAAGATAATTACACCTCTATGCAACCGTAGAAAATGTTGATAAAGCTCCTCTGGATATTTAATTAGGAATTTCATATTGGCAATAAAATCAAACAACACAACTGTGACTCCAGAACTATATCCCGTAAAGGCAAGAATAACATACCTTGAGCAGAATCTTGCCAGTACCCAACACAAAACCTGCATCGGTATTACCAATTCCAGTGGCGAATTGCCCGAAAGCTCCAGCAGTACACGTGTGGGAGTCTGTACCCAACAAAACCTGGGAACAAACATAAGGATTTCATAAAGTTAATGCATATGCAAACACATATCAAAATGTCTTGACAACGCAAGATATTGGCAAAGATTATTCACCTCTCCAGGTCTGCAGTGACCTTCTTGTGCAAGAGCAACGTGGCAGACACCCTTGTAATCAGGATTAGCCTGTATATTTATCACGCATTTAGTTTTTCATTCGCTACGAGCAAACCAAACAAAGAACAATCTTCAGCAGAGCAAATAATAAGGTATTCATAGAGGAAATAGCCATACGCGGAAGTTCCCCAGATCCTTAATGTCATAGAAGTACTTAATATTTTGTTCAGTGCAGAAATCTCTCAAGATATCCACATTACGGTTTGCTCTTTCATCACTAGTGAATATGTAATGGTCAGGTATAATGACAAGCTTTTCACGATCCCAGACCTATGAAATTGGAACAAGAAAATATACATTAGATATTCAATTCAAATAAATGTCTCTAATCAACAAAATAAGCTCTAGCTTGAGAAACATAGTTCATACTTCCATATTTAACAACACAATTACCGGACCACCAGGGAACTAAAGAAATTTTAATTAGAACATGTAGCTACATAACAAGGTACTGAAGAAAAGTAGCAAACTAAGCTCCCGTCTAGCCAAGGATTTTGGGAGTAGATTTTGAAAAAAAAAAAAAAAAAATTGAAAGCATTGTTTGTTCATGAAATTTGACAGTTTTTGAAAAATTATCTTCAAAAAATTTTAACGTTCCAAAAACTAGCCCAGACCAGTTTTTGGGTGAATTTTCACTTCTAATCATAAAACTACAAAAAATTTTAAAGTAAAATGCATGTCCAAACTACAACCACAACTTTTGTAAGGTATGGGGTAAAGCCTCTACTAAGCAGGCTCTGTTGGCCTGGGATAAGGTGTGTATATCAGTTGCTGGGCGTGGACTGAAATTGACTAACTTACAACTATGTAACAGGGCTGCTATTGCTAAGATATGCTGGGACTTAGAGCATAAACTGGACAAATGTAGATCAAATGGTTCCACGCATACCATATCAAAGGGCACAACTTCCATGATACTCCTATATCACATATGCTTAAATTCAGTCTGATCCTATTAGTTCCAAGAGCCTAATCAGACAAGGCTACCTGTGCTTACTAGGAGACTGTCCCAAAGCGGAATGGAAGAATCTCACATTCAATAATGCTGCAAGTACTGAGGCCAGATTTGTCACGTGGCTGCACTTACATGGTAGAAGGACTGCTGGAAGGCTACTTCAATGGGGTTTAGATTTAGAATAAGTGCTCTCTATGCAAGCTACATAATTAAACTAAGGAGCACTAGCTTGTTCACTAGGAGTACAAAAGGAACCTGCGGATAGATTGCTGCAGTAGCTACAAAGGCCAGCATGGCAGCTGGCAACTGGACCAGTACATCCAATGGTCTATTCAGAACGCAGGGGGAAAGTCACAAGATGCTATAATATTCAAGTTGATCTATGCTGAAGCTACCCACGCTGTATGGATTGAAAGGAGTTTGCAAGTCTTTGAGGATAGAAGACACTGGAATACTATATGAAAGGATATGTTTTGTGTTAGAGCACCAACTGGGCAGTGGCGGAGCCACATTGAATTCAGGGGTTCATCCGAACCCCCTTCTTCAGAAAATTATACTACTTTTACATGGTCAAAAATATTTTTATGTATATATAGTAGATGTTGAACCCCCTTCGACTAGTATATTTACTTCTGAACCCCGTCAATGAAAATTTTGGCTCCGCCACTGCATCTGGGATCAGAACCAAATTGCAACAACTTTCATTCTACGTGTGCTAGGAGTTTATTCATATTGAGTTGTAAATCTTGTTTGCTACTTCATAGATCTAGCTGTGTTAGCGAGGCTATGTCTTTATAAAGACTAATTTGGTGATTAATATAGCTTGGTTACCAAAACGAAATGCATGTCCAAACACAACTTCAAGTTTCAAAAACTATTTTTCAACAGAACTTCAAAAATCCATTTTTTTTTTCAAGTTCCAATGAATCTATGGCCAAACGCTAGATAAGAATCAGTTTTCAAGTACTCGAAGAAAAATCAAATTTACTCTGCCCATCAATTGGCACTACAAGAATTACTCTACTGGCAACATATACCTTAGCATTCTGGCCAAACTCTTTCTTGAAAATTCCAATAGAGCCAGGGCCGCAAACATCATGGGTCATCAAAACATCAACGTTGACCCAGACATTGTCGCCAGGGCTCACTTCAGGCTTATCAGAAGCCTTAGCTAATATCTTCTCGGTCATAGTCATCCCAGTCTTTACCTAAAAAACATGCAACAAACCCAATATTCAAAAAAAAAGAAACATATCAAGTGTTATGCCACAAAGTGGGGTCTAGGGAGGGCAAAGTGTACATAGACCTTAACCCTACCTTAGAGGTAGAGAGGCTATTTCCGATAGCCACTCAGCTCAAGGAAAACAACAGTCCGCAATATAGAGAAAGAAATAGACAAAATGAAGAATACATGGAAAAATACTTCAGACAACCTAACAAATCATGTTCCTAACAAAATAATACCATAATCGATGTACATAAAAAAAAAAAACACAATAACTAAAATCAAAGGGCAAGAAACTACGAGAGTAATACTACGAGTAATAGTACAACCAATAATCTAAAATCACCAAATCAAAAACCCCATGATAAAAAAATCAACTTGTTTTCAATTAAAGAGCACAAAACAATCAGAAATACTAACTGAGCCAGTGGTGGCAGGTGTTCGTTGAGTCTGCTGTGGTGTCATCACAGAAACGATTTTCTTGGAAATCCTTTGCCGAGCAGTTTGAACGGAAAATGAAGATTGTGATGAGAAAGCTGATAGACCAACATCTTTCTGCATGAAAATAAGATAAAATCAGCAACAAGGTCAGCACAAATCTCCTCAAAAAGGATTCTTTTTTGAGAAAATAAGTAAAAGGGTCAGCTCAAAATTCCTCAAAACGAAAGAAATCTTGATTTTGCAGCAAATTAGAGAAAACCAGCAGGGTTAGCACTAATCTTGATTTTTTTCTTCAGTAAATAAGAGAAAAGGATCAGCATAAATACACTCAAAACAGAAAAAAGAAATCTTGATTTTTTTTCAGCAAATACGATAAATTAAGCAAATGGGCAGCCCAGTGCACTAAAGCTCCCGCTATAGTGGTTATCTTAATTCATTCAAAACAGAAACCAATCTTGATTTTGCATCAAAGGGGTTACCTTTTCAATCATTTAATACTACTAACCATTTATTTGTTTCAGCAAATAAGACAAAATCAGCAAAAGGGTTAGCACAAATCTCCTCAAAAAGCATGCTTTTATAAGAAAATAAGCAAAAGGGTGAGTGTAGATTCATTCAAAAATTGGGTAAGCTGGGGGGAGGGGGGCAGGGATTCATGATTTTTGCATAAAATAAGCAAAGAGGTCAGCATAAATTCACTCAAGACATAAATAAATCTTGAAAGTTTTCAGCAAATAACAGAAAATCAGCATAAGGTTCATCACAAATCTTGAATCTTTTACAGCAAAGTCAACTCAAATTCACTCAAAATGGGAAAATAATCTTGATTTTTGGAGCAAATAACAGAAAATCAGCATAAGGTTCATCACAAATCTTGAATCTTTTCCAGCAAAGTCAGCTCAAATTCACTCAAAATGGGAAAATAATCTTGATTTTTACAGCAAATAAGATAAAATCAGCAAAAGGGTCAACACAAATCTCCTCAAAAAGCAATCTTCATGAGAAAATAAGCAAAAGGGTCAACACAAATCTCCTCAAAAAACAATCTTGATGAGAAAATAAGCAAAAGGGACAGCACAAATCTCCTCAAAAAACAATCTTGATGAGAAAATAAGCAAAAGGGACAGCACAAATCTCCTCAAAAAGCATTCTTTTATAAGAAAATAAACAAAAGGGTCAGTATAGATTCATTCAAAACATTAAAAAAAAAAAAAAAAAAAATCTTGAATTTGGAGCAAAAGGGGTTATCTTAATTCAATAGTTTAATACAAATAAGACAAGAAAATCACAAACCTTATTGATGAAAGGTGCAGAACTTGAAGCTATAGCTGAAGAAGATGCCATTATTGCTCACACAAATTATCAAGATTTTCACAATAACCTCTGGTTAGAAGTAATATAGGAGTATGTATATATATAACCCAAACAAATGGCGGCTGATGAAGGTTTAAAAGAAAAAAATGGAACGTGTGGAAGCAACGACACAAACAATATTCTTTTTGTAGGAAAAT
>NC_061114.1:1681603-1694747 GCF_002878395.1 Capsicum annuum
ATGCCAGAGAGGTTGGGGATCATCCCAGTGTGGTCCGTTTAATTTTTTATGACCATTTGGGTGGACAAACGAATGAAACAGCGTGAACGAGGTGCTTTCGGGCTAAATTGGTGTGCTATAGCCCATGGTTTTGGGGGTGGTCCGGGGGTCCAGGCGTGTTGTGGGGCAAAACTTGATCGGGACATGTCCGGGAGGTTGGGAATCATCCCAGTGTGGTCCGTTTATTTTTCGTGGCCATTTGGATGGACAAATGGGCAAAACGGTATGAACAAGGCATTTTCGAGCCAAATCGATGTGCTATAGCCCACGATTTCAGGTGTGGCTCGGGTTCTGGGCTTGATGTAGGCCAAAAATCATCTGGGGCATGCCAGGGAGGTTGGGGATTGTCTCAGTGTGGTCTGTTTAATTTTTTGTGGCCATTTGGGTGAACAAACGGGCGAAACTACGCAAACGGGGCAGTTTTGGGCCAAATCGATGTGCTATTGCCAACAGTGTTAGGGGTGGGCCCGGTGTTCGGGCGTGATGTCTACCATTGATCGGGGCGCGCCAAGGATATTGGGGATCATCCTAGTATGGTCCATTTAATTTTTCGTGGCTATTTGGGTGGACAAACAGGCGAGATGACACGAATAGGGTATTTTTGGGCCAAATTGGTGTGCTATAGCCCACAATTTCGGGGTAGGGCCCGGGCTCGGGGTATGCAGTGGGCTGAAAATCGATCGGGGCATGCCAGGGAGGTTGGGATCGTCCCAGTGCAATCCGTTTAATTTTTCGTGGCCTTTTGGATGGACAAACGGGCGAAATGGCACGAACGGAGCATTTTCAGGCCAAATTGGTGTGCTATAGCCTACGGTTTTTAGGGTGGGCCCGGGGTCCAGTCGTGTTGTGGGCCAAAAATTGACTGGGACATGCTAGGGAGATTGGGGATCTCCCAGGGTGGTCCGTTTAATTATTTATGGCCATTTGGGTGGACAAACGAGCGAAATGGTGCGAACGGGGCATTTTAGGGCCAAGTCGGTGTGCTATAGCCCACGGTTTCGGGGGTGGACCTGAGGTCCGGGTGGATTGTGGGTTTAAAATCAATCGGGGTGCCAGGGAGGTTGGAAATCATCCTAGTGTGGTCCGTTTAATTTTTTATGGCCATTTGGGCAGACAAACGGGGAGACGGCGCTAACGGGGCATTTTCAGGCCAAATCAGTGTGCTCTAGCCCATGATTTTGGGGGTGGACCTGGGGTTCGGGCGTGCTGTGGTTCAAAAATTGACCAAGGCATGCCAGGGAGGTTGGGGATCGTCCCATGTGGTCCGTTTAATTTTTCATGGCCATTGGGTGGACAAACGGGTGAAACAACATGAATGGGCCATTTTCTGGCCAAATCGGTGTGCTATTTCCTACGATTTTGAGAATGGGCTCGGGGTTCGGGCATACTATGGGCTAAAAATTGACCGCGGCATGAAAGGAGGTTGGGGATCGTCCCAGTATGGTCCGTTTACTTTTTCATGGCTATTTAGGTAGCAAAAGAGAGAAACAACATGAATGGGGCATTCTCGGGTCAAATTGGTGTGCTACTGTCCACGGTTTTGGGGGTGGTCCCAGGGACAAAGCGTGATATGGGCCAAAAATTGATTGGGGAGTGTCAAGGAGGTTGGGGATCATCCCAGTATGGTCCATTAAATTTTTCATGACCATTTGGGTAGAGAAACGGGTGAAACGATGAACGGGGCATTTTTGGGCCAAATCGATGTGCTATAGCGCATGGTTTAGTAGGTGGGCTCATAGTCCGAGCGTGCTGTGGCCCAAAAATCGACTAGGGTGTGCCAGGGAGGTTGGGGATCATCCCAGTGTGGTTCGTTTAGTTTTTCGTGGTCATTTGGGTGGTCAAATAGGTGAAACGACGTGAATGGAGCATTTTCGGTCTAAATCGGTGTGCTATAACCCACGGTTTTAGGGTAGGCCCAGGATCTGGGCATGTTGTGGGCCAAAAATCGACCGGGGCCTGCCAGGGAGGTTGTGCATTATCCCAATATGGTCCAATTAATTTTTCATGGCTATTTGTGTGGACAAACGGGCGAAACGGTGCGAACGGGTTGTTTCGAGCCAAATCGATGTGCTATAGCCCACTGTTTTGGGGGCGAGCCCGGGGTCTGAATGTGCTGTGTGCCAAAAATCGACCGAGGCGTGCCAGGGAAGTTGGGGATCTTCTCATTGTCGTTCGTTTAACTTTTCGTGGCCATTTGGGTGGACAAACGGGCGAAATAGCGCGAACGGAGCATTTTTGGGCTAAATCGGTGTGCTATAGCCCACGGTTTTAGGGCTAGGCTCGGGCTCCGGGCGTGCTGTGGGCTGAAATTCGATGGGGGCATTTCAGGGAAGTTGGGGATAATCCCATTGTGGTTCGTTTAATTTTTGTGGCTATTTGGGTGGACAAATGGGCCAAACGACACAAACAGAGAGTTTTCGAGCCAAATCGGGGGGCTATTGCCCGCGGTTTCGGGGGTGGTCCTAGGGTCCGGTCATGCTGTGGGCCAAAAATCATCCGACATGCTAGAGAAGTTGGGGTTCATACTAGTGTGGTCCGTTTAATTTTTCATGGCCAATTGGGAGGACAAACGGGTGAAACGATGCAAAAAAGGGCAGTTTCAGGCCAAATCAGAGTGCTATAGTTCACTATTTTGGGGTTGGACTCTGGCGTGTTGTGGGTTAAAAATAGACTGGGGCTTGCTAGGGAGGTTGGGGATTATCCCAGTGTGGTCTGTTTATTTTTTTGTGGTCATTTGGGTGGACAAACGGGCGAAACGGCGCGAACGGGGCATTTTTGGGCCAAATTAGTGTGCTATAACCTGTGGTTTTGGGGGTGGGCCAGGGGTTCGAGCGTGCTGTGTGCTGAAAATTAATCGGGGCATACTAGGGAGGTTGAGGATCATCTCAGTGTGGTCCGTTTAATTTTTTGAGGCCATTTTGGTGGATAAACGGGCGAAACAGAGCGAACAGGACATTTTTGGGCTAAATCAATGTGCTATAGCCCACGATTTTGAGGGTGGGCCTGAGGTCCGGGCATTTTGTGGGTCGAAAATCGATCGGGGCATGCCAGGAAGGTTAGGAATCATCCCAGAACGGTCCGTTTAATTTTTTGTGGCCTTTTGGGTGGACAAACGGGCAAAACAACACGAACGGGGCATTTTTCGGGCCAAATCGGTGTGCTATAACACACGGTTTCGAAGGTGGGCTCGTGGTACACGCGTGCTGTGGCTAAAAAATTAGTTGGGGCGTGCCAGGGAGGTTGGGGATCGTTTCAGTGTGGTCCGTTTAATTTTTTGTAGCTATTTGGGTGGACAAACGGGCGAAACAACGCGAATGGGGCATTTTTGGGCTAAATGGGTGTGCTATAGCCCACGGTTTCGGGGGTAGGACTGGGATCCGGGCATGTTGTGGGTCAAAAATTGACCGGGGCATGCCATAGAGGTTTTAGATTATCCCAGTGTGGTTTGATTAATTTATCGTGGCTATTTGTGTGGACAAACGGGCGAAACGGTGTGAACGAGGCATTTTTAGGCCAAATCGATGTGCTATACCCCATAGTTTTGGGGTGGGCCCGGGGTTCGGGAGTGTTGTGGGTCGAAAATCGACCGTGGTGTGCCGAGGAAGTTGGGGATCATCCCAGTATAGTTGTTTAATTTTTTGTGGCCATTTGGGGGGTCAAACGGGCGAAACGGCGCGAGTTTTGTGCTATAGCCCATGGTTTTGGGGGTGGGCCCAGGGTTCGGGCGTGCTGTAGTCCAAAAATTGATTGGGTCATCCCAGGGGGGTTGAGGATCATCTCAGAGTGGTCTGTTTAATTTTTCGTGGCCATTTGAATGGATAAACCGGCAAAAGGACACGATCAGGGTATTTTTTAGCCAAATTAGTGTGCTACAACCCATGGTTTTGGGGATGGGCTTGGGGTTCGGGCGTGTTGTGGCCCAATAATCAACCAGGGTATGCCAGAGAAGTTGGGGACCATCCCAGTAAGGTCCGTTTAATTTTTTGAGGCCATTTTGGTGGACAAACGGGCAAAACAATACAAATGGGCATTTTTGGGCTAAATCGGTGTGCTATAGCCCGCGGTTTCAGGGGTGGGCCTGGGGTCCCGGTGTGCTATCAGTATAAAATTGACCGGACTGTGCCAGGAAGGTCGGGGATCGTCCCAGTGCAGTCCGTTTAATTTTTCGTGGCCATTTGGGTGGACAAACGGACGAAACGGTGCGAATGGGTCATTTTCGAGCCAAATCGGCGTGCTATAGCTCACGGTTTTGGGGATGGTCCCGGCATTCGGGTGTGCTGTAGGCGAAAAATCGATTGTGGCATGCCAGAGAGGTTGGGGATCATCCCAGTGTTGTCTGTTTAAATTTTTGTGGCCATACGGGTTTACAAACAGGCAAAACGCCGCGAACGGGACATTTTTTAGCCAAATCGGTGTGCTGTAGTCCACAGTTTTAGGGGTGGGCCCGAGGTCCGAGCATGCTGTGGACTGAAAATCGACCGGGGCATGCTAGGGAGGTTGGGGATCATCTTAGTAAGGTCCGTTCAATTTTTTGTGGCTTTTTGGGTAGACAAACGGGTGATATGGGGCAGTTTCAAGCCAAATCAGTGTGCTATAGCCATGGTTTTGGGAGTGGGCCCAGGGTTCGGGCGTGCTGTGGGCTGAAAATCAATTGGGGCATGCCAGGGAGGTTGAGGATTATCCCAGTATGGTCGGTTTAATTTTTTATGGCTATTTGGGTGGACAAACGGGCGAAACGGCGCGATTGGGGTATTTTTAGACTAAATCAGTGTGTTATAGCCCACAATTTCGGGGGTGGGCCCGGGGTACGGGTGTGCTGTAGACCAAAAATTTATCGAGGCATTCCAGAGAGGTTGTGGATCACCCCTGTGAGGTCCGTTTAATTTTTTGTGGCCATTTGTGTGGATAAAGGGGCGAAACGGCGCGAACGTGGCCTTTTTAGGCCAAATCGGTGTGCTATAGCCCATGGTTTTGGGGGTGGGCTTAGGGTCCGGGTGTGCTGTGGGCCAAAATTTTACTGAGGCCTGCTAGGTAGATTGGGTATCATCCCAGTGTGATTTGTTTAATTTTTCGTAGCCATTTGGGTGGACAAATGGGCGATACAGCGCGAACGAGGCATTTTTGGGCCAAATCGGTGTACTATAGCCCACGATTTTAGGGGTGGGCCCAGGGTTTGGGCGTGCTGTGGGCCAAAAATCAACTGGGGCGTGCTAGGGAGGTTGGAGATCTTCTCTATGTGGTCCTTTTAATTTTTCATGGCCATTTGGGTGAACAAATGGGAAAAACAGTGCGAATGGGGCATTTTTGGGTCAAATCGGTGTGCTATAGCCCACGGTTTTAGGGGTGGCCCTGGGGTCCATTCGTGCAGTGGGCCAAAAATCGACCGGGGAGTCACAGGAAGGTTGAGGATCATCCCAGTGCGACCTGTTTAATTTTTTGCGGCCATGTGTTGGACAAACGGGCAAAATAGCGCGAATAGGGTAATTTTGGACAAAATCGGTGTGTTATAGCCCATGATTTTAGGGTTGGGCCCAGGGTCCAAGTGTGCTGCTGGCTAAAAATCAATCGGGTTATGCCAGGAAGACGGGGGATCGTTCCAGTGTGGGCCATTTTAATTTTTTACAGCCATTTGGGTAGACAAACGGGTGAAACGATGGGAACAAGGCATTTTAGGGCCAAATCGGTGTGCTATGCCTACGGTTTTGGGCGTGGGCCTGGGGTTCGGGCGGGCTGTGGTCAAAAATCAATCAAGGCATGCTAAGAAGGTATGAGATCTTTCCAGTGCGGTCCGTTTAATTTATTGTGCCTATTTGGGTGGACAAACGAGCAAAACGGCGTAAACAATGCGTATTCGGGATAAATCGGTGTGCTATATCCCACGGTTTTGGGGGTGGGATTGGGGTCCGGGCGTGCTGTGGGCTAAAAATCCACCGGGGCATGCCAGGGAGGTTGGGATCATGCCATAGTGGCTCGTTTAATTTTTCATGGCCATTAGGGTGGAAAACGAGTGAAATGGCGCGAACGGGGAATTTTTGGGCCAAAAAGGTGTGCTATTACCTACGGTTTCATATGTGGGACCGGGGTTCGGTGTGCTGTGGGCCAAAAATATATTGGGGCATGCGAGGGAGGTTGGGGATTATCTCAGTGTGGTTCATTAAATTTTTCATGGCCATTTGGGTGGACAAACGGACAAAACGACGTGAATGAGGCATTTTTGGGTCAAATCGGTGTGCTATAGTCCACGATTTCAGAGGTGGGCCTGGGGTCTGGGCATGCTGTGGGTCAAAAATTGGTCGGGGCGTGCCAGGGAGGTTGGGTATCTTTCCAATACGGTCATATTAATTTTTCGTTGCTATTTAGGCGGACAAACGGGCAAAACGGCGTGAACGAGGAATTTTCAGGTCAAATTGGTGTGTTATAGCCCACGGTTTAGAGGGTGGACCCGGGGTCCGAGCGTGCTGTGGGTCGAAAATCAACCGGGGCAGGCCAGGGAGGATGGAGACCATCCCAGTGTGGTCCGTTTAATTATTCGTGGCCATTTGGGTGGACAAACGGGCGAAACGGCGCCAACATGGCATTTTCAGGCCAAATCGGTGTGCTATAGCCCACAGTTTCAGGGGTGCTCCCGGGGTCGGGGCGTGTTGTGGGCCAAAAATCGATCGGGGCATGCCAAGGAGCTTGGGGATCGTCCCAGTGTGGTCCGTTTAATTTTTCATGGCCATTTGGCTGGACAAACGGGCAAAACGGCACGAACGGGGTATTTTCGGGCCAAATCAGTGTGTTATAGCCCACGCTTTTGGGGTAGGCCCAGGATCTGGGAATGTTGTAGGTGAAAAATCAACCAGGGCATGCGAAGGAGGTTGTGGATTGTCCCAGTGTGGTCTGATTAGTTTTTTGTGGCCGTTTGTATGGACAAACAGGCGAAACAACGCGAATGGGGCATTTTCGAGCCAAATCGGTGGGCTATAGCCCATGGTTTTGGGGGTGGGCCTAGGGTCCTGGCGTCTTGTGGGCCAAAAATCATTCGGAGCGTTCCAGGGAGGTTGGGGATCTTCCCAGTGTGGTTCGTTTAATTTTTTGTGGCCATTTGTGCGAACAAACGGGTAAAACAGCACGAACGAGGAATTTTTGAGCCAAATTGGTGTGCTATAGCCCACGGTTTTGAGGGTGGGCCTAGGTCCGGGCGTGTTGTGGGCCGAAAATCAATCGAGGCATGCCGGTAGGATGGGGATCATTCCAGTGTGGTCCGTTTAATTTTTCATGGCCATTTGGGTGGACAAACGGGCGAAATGGTGCAAACATGTCATTTTTGGGCTAAATTGGTGTGCAATAGCCCGCGGTTTTAGGGGTGCGCCTGGGCTCTGGGCATGTTGTAGGCCAAAAATCGACTCAGTGTGGTCCATTTAATTTTTCATGGCCATTTAGGTGGACAAACGAGCAAAACGGCACGAACGAGGTATTTTCGAGCCAAATCAGTGTGCTATAATCCATAGTTTTGGGGAAGGCCCAGGATCTGGGCATGTTGTAGGCCAAAAATTGACTGGGGCGTGCCAAAGAGGTTGTGGATTATCTCAGTGTGGTTTGATTAATTTTTTGAGGCCATTTGTGTGGGAAAACGGGCGAAACAGCGGGAACAGGGCATTTTTGGGCCAAATTGGTGTGCTACAGCCTACAATTTCGGGGGTGGGCCAGGGGTTCGGGCGTTCTGTGGGCCAAAAATCAACTGGAGCATGCTAGGGAGATTGGGGATCATCCCAATGCGGTCCGTTTAATTATTCGTGGCTATTTGGGTGGACAAATAGGCGAAATAGCGTGAACGAGGTATTTTAGGGCCAAATCGGTGTGCTATAGCCTACGATTATAGGGGTAGGCCCAGGGTCAGAGCGTGTTGTGGGCCAAAAATCGACCGAGGCATACCAGAGAGGTTGGGGATCATCTCAGTATGGTTCGTTAAATTTTTCATGATTATTTGGGTAGAGAAACGGGTGAAACAGCGTGAACGGGGAATTTTCCGATTAAATCGGTGTGCTATAACACACGGTTTTGGGGGTGGGCTTGTGGTCCGGGCGTGTTGTGGCCTAAAAATCAACTGGTGTATGCCAGGGAGGTTAGGGATCGTCCCAGTATGGTCCGTTTAATTTTTCATCGCCATTTGGGTGGACAAACGAGCAAAACAACATGAACGGGGCACTTTCGGGCCAAATCGGTGTGCTCTAACCCACAGTTTTGGGGTAGGCCTGGGAACTACGTATGTTGTGGGCCAAAAATCGATCGGGGCATGCCAGGGAGGTTGTGGATTGTCCTTGTGTGGTCCGATTAATTTTTTGTGGCATTTGTGTGGACAAACGGGCGAAACGGCGCAAATGGGGCATTTTCAGGCCAAATCGGTGTGGTATAGCCCACGGTATTCGGGGTGGGCTCGGGGTCTGGGCGTGCTGTCTACCAAAAATCATTTTGTGGCATGCTAGAGAGATTGGGGATCATCCCAGTATGGTCCGTTGAATTATTCATGGTCATTTGGGTGAACAAAATGGGCGAAACTGCGCGAACAGGATGTTTTAGGGCCAAATTGGTCTGCTATAGCTACGGTTTTTGGGGTGGGCCCGGGATTCGGGTGGACTGTGAGTCAAAAATCAACCAAGGTGCCAGGGAGGTTAGAGATCATTTTAGTGCGGTTCATTTAATTTTTCATGGCAATTTGGGTGGACAAACGGGGAAACGGCGCGAACGGGGTATTTTCTGACCAAATTGTTGTGCTATAGTCCACGGTTTTAGAGGTGGGCTTGGGGTCTAGGCGTACTGTGGTTCAAGAATCGACCGAGGCATGCCAAGGAGCTTGGGGATCGTCCCATGTGGTCCGTTTAATTTTTCGTGGCCATTTGGGTAGACAAACTTGTGAAACGGAGTGAACGGGGCATTTTCGGGCCAAATCGGCGTGCTATATCCCACAGTTTTGAGGGTTGGCCTGGGGTCCGGGCGTGCTGTAGGCCAAAAATTGATCGGGGCATGCCAGGAAGGTTGGGATCGTCCCAGTGTGGTCCGTTTAATTTTTCATGGCCATTTGGGTGAAAAATGGGCGAAATAACGCGAACGAGACATTTTTGGGTCAAATTGGTGTGCTATAGCCAACAGTTTTGGGGATGGGCCCAGGGTCAGAGTGTGTTGTGGGATGAAAATTGATCGAGGCATGCCAGGGAGGTTGGGGATCGTCCAGTATGGTCCGTTAAAATTTTCATGACCATTTGGTTAGACAAATGGGTGAAACGGTGCGAACGGGGCATTTTCAAGCCAAATTAGTATGCTATAGCCTACAGTTTTGAGGGTGGGTCCGGGGTCTGGGCGTGCTATGGGTGAAAAATTGACTGGGGCATGCCAGGGAGGTTGGGGATCATTCCAGTGTGGTTCATTTAATTTTTCATGGCCATTTGGGTGGAAAAATGGGCGAAACAAAGAAAACGAGGCATTTTCGGGTTAAATTGGTATGCTATAGCCCACGATTTTGAGGGTAGGCCCAGGGTCAGAGCGTGCTGTGGGCTGAAAATTGTCCGGGGCATGCCAGGGAGGTTGGGGATCGTCCCAGTGTGGTCCGTTAAATTTTTCATGACCATTTGATTAGCCACTGGGTGAAACGGTGCGAACGGGGCATTTTTGGGCTAAATCGGTGTGCTATAGCACATGGTTTTGGGGGTGGGCTCATGGTCCGGGCGTGCTGTGGCCTAAAAATTGACTAAGGTGAGCCAGGGAGGTTGGGGATCATTCCAGTGTGGTTCGTTTAAATTTTAGTGGACATTTGAGTGGACAAACAGGCGAAACGGCGCAAACGGGGCATTTTAGGGCAAAATCGGTCTTTTATAGCCCACGGTTTTGGGGTACGCCTGGGATCTGCGTATGTTGTGGGCTAAAAATCGACCAGGGCGTGCTAGGGAGGTTGTGGATTGTCACAGTGGGGTCCGATTAATTTTTTGTGGCCATTTGTGTGGACAAACTGGTGGAACGGTGCGAACGGGGCCTTTTTTAGGCAAATCGGTGTGCTATAGCCTACGGTTTTTGGGGTGGGTCCGGGGTCTGGGCGTGCTATATTCCAACAATCGACCGAGGTGTGCCAGGGAGGTTGTGAATCTTCCCATTGTGATCCGTTTAATTTTTTGTGGTCATTTGAGTGGACAAATGAGCGAAATGGTATGAACGGGGCATTTATGGGCCAAATCAGTGTGCTATAGCCCATGGTTTTGGGGGTAGGCTCAGGGTCCGGGCGTGCTGTAGGCCAAAATTCGACGGGGGCATGCTAGGGAGGTTGGGGATCATCCCAGGGTGGTCCGTTTAATTTTTTGTGGCTATTTAGATGGACAAACGGGCAAAACGGAGTGAACGGGGCATTTTTAGGGCAAATCGGTGTGCTATAGTTCACGGTTTTGGGGGTGGGCTCGGGGTCCGAGCCTGTTGTAGGCCGAAAATTGACTGGGGCATTCCAGGGAGGTTGGGGATCATCCCAGTATGCTCCATTTAATTTTTCATGGACATTTGGGTGGACAAACGGGCGAAACGGCATAAACGAAGAGTTTTTGAGCCAAATCGGTGTATTATTGCTTGCGGTGTTGGGTTTGTTCCAGGGTCCGGGCGTATTGTGGGTCGAAAATCGACTAAGGCATACCAGGGGGGTTGAGGATCATTCCAGTGTGGTCTGTTTAACTTTTCGTGGCTATTTGGGTGGACAAACATGTGTAACGGTGCGAACATGGAATTTTTCGGGCCAAATCGGTGTGCTATAACCCACAATTTTAGTGTGGGCCTTGGGTTCGGACATGCTGTGGGCCAAAAATCAACCGGGGCATGCCAGGGAAGTTGGGGACCGTTCCAGTACGGTCCGTTTAATTTTTGTGGCCATTTTGGTGGACAAAACGGCGAAACGGTGCGAACGGGGCATTTTCGAGCCAAATCGGTGTGCTATAGCACACGGTTTCGGGGGTAGGCTTAGTGTTTGGGTGAGCAGTAGGCCAAAAATCAACTGAGGCACGCCATAAAGGTTGGGGACCATTCCAGTGCAGCCTGTTTAATTTTTTGTGGCATTTGGGTGGACAAACGGGTGAAACGATGTGAACGGGGCAATTTTGAGTTAAATTGGTGTGCTATAGCACACGATTTCGGGGGTTGGCTCATGGTGCAGACGTGTTGTTGTCTTAAAATTGACTGGGGCGTGCCAAGGAGGTTGGGGATCATCCCAATGTGGTTTGTTTAATTTTTCGTGGCCATTTGGGTAGACGAACGGGCGAAACGATGCAAACAGGGCATTTTCGGGCCAAATCAGTATGCCATAGCCCATAGTTTTGGGGGTAGGCCAAGGATCTGGGCATGTTGTGTGCCAAAAATCGACTGGGGCATGCCAGGGAGGTTGTGGATTGTCCCAGTGTGGTCCGATTAATTTTTCGTGGCCATTTGTGTGGACAAACGAGCGAAACGGCGCGAACGGTGCATTTTCGGGTTAAATTGGTGTGCTATAGCCCAAAGTTTTAGGGGTGACCCCGGGGTCCGGGCGTGCTGTGGGTCGAAAATCGATCGGGGCATGTCTGGGAGATTGGGGATCATCCCAGTGTGGTCCATTTAATTTTTCATGGCCATTTGGGGAGACAAACGGGCGAAACGGCGCGAGCGAGGCATTTTTGGGCTAATTGATGTGCTATAGCCCACAGTTTTGGGGGTAGGCCTGGGGTTCGGGCGTGCTGTGGGCCAAAAATCAGCTGGGGCATGCTAGGGAGGTTGGGGATCATCCCAGTGTAGTCTGTTTAAATTTTTGTGGCCATTTGGATGGACAAACCAACGAAACGATGTGAATGGGGCATTTTTGAGCCAAATTGGTGTGCTACAGCCCGTGGGTTTGGGGGTGGGCCTGGGTTTCGATCATGCTGTGGGCTAAAAATTAACCGACGAAAGTCAGGGAGGTTGGGGACCATCCCAGTGCGGTCCATTTAATTTTTTAAGGCCATTTTGGTGGACAAATGAGTGAAACGGTGGGAATGAGGCATTTTTAGGCCAAATCAGTGTGTTATAGCCTGTGGTTTCGGGTGTGGGCTCGGGGTCCGAGCGTGCTGTGGGCCAAAAATTGACCGGGGCATGCCAGGAAGGTTGGAGATCGTTCCAGTGCAATCTGTTTAAGTTTTCATAACCATTTGTGTGGACAAATGGGCGAAACAGCGCAAACGGGGTATTTTTTAGGCCAAATCGGTGTGCTATAGCCCATGATTTTAAGGGTGGGCCCAGGCTCTGGGTGTGTTGTGGGCTAAAATCGATTGGGGCATGCCTGTAAGGTTGGGGATCGTCCCCGTATGGTCCATTTAATTTTAAATGGTCATTTTAGTGTACAAATGAGCGAATAGGCGCAAATGGGGAGTTTTCAGGCCAAATCGGTATGCTATAGCCCGCGGTTTCGGAGGTGGTTCTGGGGTCCAAGCATGCTGTGGGCCAAAAATTGATCGGGGCATGCCAGAGAGGTTGGGGATTGTCCCAGTGTGGTCCGTTTAATTTTTTGTGGCCATTTCGGTGGACAAACGGGAGAAACGGTGTGAACAGGGTATTTTCGGACCAAATCAGTGTGCAATAGTTCACTGTTTCAGGGGTGGGCCTAGGGTTCGGACATACTGTGGGCGTAAAATCGACTAGGGCATGCTAGGGAGGTTGGAGATCATCCACGTGTGGTCTGTTTAATTTTTTGTGGCCATTTGTGTGAACAAAACAGCGAAACGGCACGAACGGGGCATTTTCGGGACAAATTGGTGTGCTAAAGCCTGTGGTTTTGGGGGTTGACTCGGGGTTCGGGCTTACTATGGGCCAAAAATTAATCGGGGCATGCCAGGGAGGTTGGGGATCAACCCAATGTGTTCCATTTAATTTTTTGAGACAATTTTGGTGGACAAACGGGCGAAACGGCACTAACAGGACATTTTTTGGCCAAATCGGTGTGCTATAGCTCACGGTTTTGTTGGTGGGCCTGGGTTTCGGGCGTGCCGTGGGCCAAAAATTGACCGGAGCATGCCAGGGAGGTTGGGGATCATCCAAGAGCGGCTCGTTTAATTTTTCAGGGCCATTTGGGAGGACAAACGGGGGAAACGAT
>NC_061114.1:1697747-1711191 GCF_002878395.1 Capsicum annuum
AAAAATTAAACGGACCACACTGGGATGATCCCCAACCTCTCTGGCATACCCCAATTAATTTTTGACCCACAGCACGCCCAGACCCCAGGACCACCCCCGAAATCATGGGCTATAGCACACCAATTTAGCCTGAAAATCTCCTGTTCACGCTGTTTTGCCCGTTTGTCCACCCAAATGGCCACGAAAAATTAAACGAACCACGCTGGAATGATCCCCAACCGTCCTGGCATGCCCCGATTGATTTTTGGCCAGCAGCACGCCCGAAACCCAGGCCCACCCCAAAACCGTGGGGTATAGCACACCTATTTGGCCTGAAAATACTTCATTCGCGCCGTTTCTCTCATTTGTCCATCCAAATAGCCAGGAAAAATTAACGGACCATACTAGGATGATCACCAACCTCCCTGGAACGCCCCCGTCCAATTTTGGCCCACAGTTTGCTCGAACCCCGAGCCCACCCCTAAAATTGTGGGCTATAGCACACTAATTTAGCCCAAAAATGACCCGTTTGCGCCGTTTCGCTCGTTTGTTCACTTAAATGGCCACCAAAAATTAAACGGACCATACTGGGACGATCCCCAACCTCCCTGGCATGTCTAGGTCAATTTTCAGCCCACAGAATGCCTGGGCCCCAGGCCCACCCTCGATACCATGGGATATAGCACACCGATTTGGCGCAAAAATGCCCCATTCGTGCCGTTTTGCCCGTTTGTCCACCCAAATGGACACGACAAATGAAATGGACCGCACTGCAGTGATCCCCAACCTGACATGCACGTTCCAGTAGATTTTTAGCCCAAAGCATGCCCTGACCCTGGGCCCCCCTCGAAACCGTAGGCTATAACACACCAATTTTTCTCGAAAATGCCCCATTTATGCCGTTATGCCCGTTTGTCCACCCAAATGGCCACGGAAAATTAAACGGACCGCACTGGGATGATCCCCAACCTTTTTGGCATACCTCAGTCGATTTTCAGCCCACAGCATACCCGAACCCTGGGCCCACCCCTAAAATACACCGATTTTGTTTGAAAATGCCCCATTCGCGTTGTTTCGCCCGGTTGTCCACCCAAATAGCTACAGAAATTTAAATAGACCACACTGGTATGATCCCCAACCTCTCTGACATGCGTCGGTCGATTTTTGGCCAACAGTATGCCTGAACCCTTGACCCACCCCTAAAACTGTAGGCTATAGCACATTTATTTAGCCCAAAAACACCTCGTCTGTGCCGTTTTGCCTGTTTGTCCACTCAAATAGCCATGAAAATTTAAACGGACCATACTGGAATGATCCCAAACCCCCTTCCATGCCTTGATTAATTTTTGGCCCACAGAACGCCCGAACCTCAGGCCCACCCCTAAAATCGTGGACTATAGCACACTGATTTATCCTGAAAATGTCCCATTAGCATCGTTTCACCAGTTTGTCTAGCCAAATGGCAACAAAAATTTAAACGGACCACACAGGGACGATCCCCAACCTCCCTGCATCCCCAGGTTAATTTTTGGCCCACAGCACGCCCATACCCTTGGCCCACCCCTAAAACCGTAGGCTAGAGCAAATCGATTTGGCCTAAATATGCCTTGTTCATGCTGTTTCGACTGTTTGTCTACCCAAATGGTAAAGAAAATTTAAACGGACCACACTGGGATGATCTCCAACCTCCCTGGCGTTCCCCGATGGATTTTCGGCCTACAGCACGCCCATACCTCAAGCCCACCCCCAAAACCGTAGACTATAGCACACCAATTTAGCCTGAAAATGCCTCATTCGTGTTGTTTCACCCGTTTGTCCACTCTAATGGCCACGACAATTTAAACGGATCATACTGGGATGATCCCCAAACTACCTGGCACGCCTTGATCGATTTTTGGCCCACAGCACGCCTGAAACCCGGTCCCACCCCCAAAACCGTGGGTTATAGCAAATCGATTTGGCCCAAAAATGTTCCGTTAGAACCGTTTTACTTTTTTTTCCACCCAAATGGACAATAATATTTAAACGGACCACACTGGAATAATTCCCAACCTTCCTAGCATGCCCCGGTTGATTTTCGTCCCATGACAAGCCCGAATCCCTAGCATGCCCCTGTTCCTGCCGTTTTGCCCGTTTGTCCATCCAAATGGACTCGAAAATTTAAACAGACCAGACTGGGATGATCCCCAACCTCTCTGGCATGCCTCGGTCAATTTTTGGCTCACAGCACACTCAAACCCCAGGCCCACCCCTAAAATTGTACGCTATAGCATACCGATTTTATCTAAAAATGCCCCGCTCATGCCATTTTGCTCTTTTGTCCACCCAAATTGCCATAAAAATTTAAACGGAACACATTGAGATGATCCCTAACTTCCATGGCAAGACCCAATCAATTTTTAGCCCAAAGCATGCTCGGACCCTGGGCCCACCCCCAAAACCGTAGGCTATAACACACCGATTTTTCTCAAAAATGCCCCATTCAGGCCGTTATGCCCGTTTGTCTACTCAAATGGCCACGAAAATATTAACGGACCACACTGAGATGATCCCTAACCACCCTGGCACACCACGACGGATTTTTGGCCCACATCACGCCTAGAACCAGGGCCCACCCATAGAACCGTCTACTATAGCACATCGATTTGGCCTGAAAATGCCTCATTCGCACCATTTCGCCCGTTGTCCACCCAAGTGGCCATGAATATTGAAACGGACCATACTGGGAAGATCCTCAATCTCCCTGGCACACTCCGGTCGATTTTTGCCCCACAGCATGCCCGAACCCCGACCCACCCATGGAATCGTGGGCTATAGAACACCAATTTGGCTCGAAAATGCCTCGTTTGCGCCGTTTTGCCAATTTGTCCACCCAAATAGCCACAAATATTGAAACATACTATACTGGGATGATCCCCAACCTCCCTGACAGGATTTGGTCAATTTTTGGACCACTGCACACTCAGACCCCGGGCCCACCCACGGAATCGAAGGTTAAGCACACCGATTTAGCCAGAAAATGCCCCGTTCAAGCCATTTTGCCTGTTTGTCCACCCAATTAGCCATGAATATTAAAATAGACCATACCGGGACGATCCTCAACCTTTTTGGCACACCTCAGTTAATTTTTCGAATACAGCACGCTCGAATCTCGGGCCCACCCATAGAATCGTGGGCTATAGCACACCGATTTGGCATGAAAATGCCCCGTTCACGCTGTTTCTCCCATTTATACACCCAAATGGCCACAAATATTGAAACGGACCATAATGGGATGATCTCCAATCTCCCTGGCACACCCCGGTCAATATTTGAAACACAACACGCCCAGATCCCGAGCCACCCATAGAACCGTAGGCTGTAGCATACCGACTTAGCTCGAAAAAGCCCTATTTGGGTTGTTTCACTAGTTTATCCACCCAGTTAGCCACGAATATTGAAATGGACCATACTGGGACGATTCCCAACCACCCTAGCATGCCTCGATCAATTTTTGACCCACAGCACGCCCAAAACCCGAACCCACTTACGGAATCGTGGGCAATAGCACACTGATTTGGCGTATTTTGCCTGTTTGTCCACCTAAATGGCCACGAATATTGAAACAGACCACACTGCGATGATTCCCAAGCTCCCTGGCATATCTCGATCAATTATTGTCCCACAGTACGTTGGACCCCGAGCCCAACCACATAATCATGGGCTATAGCATATCGATTTAGCCCGAAAATGCCCCATTTACACCAGTTTGCTTGTTTGTCCACCCAAATGGCCATGAATATTGAGACAGACCACATTAGGATGATCTCCAACCTCCCTAGCACACCCCGATCAATTTTTGGCCCACATCATTCCCAAACCCCAGGCCCATCCACAGAATAGTGGGCTATACCACATCGATTTAGCCCTAAAATACCACGTTCACGCTATTTTTCTCGTTTGTCCACCAAAATGGCCACGAATATTAAAACTAACCACACTAAGATGATTCCCAACCTCTTTGGTATGCCTAGATCAATTTTTAGAACACAGCATGCCAGAATCCCAGGCCCACCCATGGAACCGTGGGCTATAGCACACCGATTAGGATCGAAAATGCCCTATTCATGCCATTTTTCCCGTTTGTCCACCCAAATGGACATGAATATTGAAAAGAACCACACTGAGATGATCCCCAACCTCTCTGGAATGCCTCAATCGATTTACAGCCCACAACATGCCTGAATCTCGGGCCCACCCACAGAACCGTGGGCTATATCCATGAATATTGAAAGAAACCACACTAAAATGATCCTCAACCTCCCAGGCATGCCCCAGTCGATTATCGGCCCACAGCATACCTAGACCTTAGACCCACACACAGAATCATGGGCTATAGCACACCAATTTAGTTCGAAAATGCCCCTTTCACGCCGTTTCGCCCATTTTTCCACCCAAATGGCCATAAATATTGAAATGGACCACACTAGAATGATCTCCAACCTCCCTAGCACGCCCCGTTCAATTATTTTCCCACATCGCGCCTGGAACCCAGGCCCACCCATGGAATAGAGGGCCGTAGCACACTGATTTGGCCTGAAAATACCACGTTCGCATCATTTTTCCAGTTTGTCCACCCAAATATCCATGAATATTAAAATGAACCATACTGGGATGATCCCCACCCTTCCTGGCACGCCCGATCAATTTTTGGAACACATCATGCTCGGATCCTAGGCCCACCATCGGAATCATGGGATTTAGCATACCGATTAGGCTCGAAAAGGCCCTGTTCATGCCGTTTCGCCTGTTTATCCACTCAAATGGCCACGAATATTAGAACGGACCATATTGGGATGATCCCCAACCTTTCTAGAATGCCCCAGTCAATTTACGATAGACAGCATGCCCGAATCCTGGGCCCACCCATGGAACCGTGGGCTATAGCACACTTATTTGGCTCGATAATGCCTCATTCGCGCAGTTTCGCCCGTTTGTCCACCTAAATGGCCACAAATATTGAAACGGACTGCACTATAAATTTAGGCCTACAGAACACCCGAATCTTGGTCCCACCTATGAAACCGTGGGCTATAACACACCAATTTAGCCCGAAAATTCCCCATTCGTACCGTTTTGCTCGTTTGTCCATCTAAATGGCCACGAATATTAAAACGGACCATATTGGGATGATTCTCAACCCCATTTACATGTCCTAGTTGATTTTTTTTCAACAACACGCCAGAACCTAGGCCCACCCATGGAACCGTGGGTTATAGCACACTGTTTGGCTTAAAAATGCCTCATTCACACTATTTTACCTGCTTGTCCACCCGAATTACCACAAATATTGAAACAGACTATACTGAGATGATCCCCAACTTCACTGGCATGCCTCGGTTGATTTTCAACCCATGGCACGCCCCGGTTGATTTTCAACCTATAGCACATCGATTTGACTCGAAAATGCCTCGTTCATACCATTTCGCCCGTTTGTCCATCCAAATAGCTATGAATATTGAAAAGGACCACACCTAGATGATCCCCAACCTCTCTGGTATGTCCCCAGTCAATTTTCAACCCACAGCACGCTCGAAACCTAGCCCACCAATGAAACCGTGGGCTATAGCACATTGATTTGGCCCAAAAATGCCCCATTTTCGCTGTTTCGCTAGTTTGTTCACAGAAATGGCAACGAATATTGAAAAGAACCACACTGGAATAATATCTAACCTCTCTAGTATACCTCAGCTAATTATCGACCCACAACACACCCAGAATTTGGGACCACCTATGGAACCGTGGGCTATAGCACAATGATTTAGCCCAAAAATGCCCCGTTCTCGTCGTTTTACCCGTTTTTCCACTCAAATAGCCACAAATATTGAAATAGACCACACTGGATGATCTCCAACCTTCCTGGCACGCCTCGATCAATTTTCGGCCCACAACTCGTCCGGACCCGGGTCCACCTACGAAACTGTATGTTATAGCACACATAGTTGGCCTGAAAATTCCCCGTTCGCGCCATTTCGCCTGTTTTTTCACCCAAATGTCTACGAATATTAAAATGGACCATACTGGGATGATCCCCAACCTCCATGACAAGCCCCGGTTAATTTTTGGCCCATAGCATGACCGGACACCGTGCCCACCTATGGAACCGTGGGCTATAGCACATCGATTTAACTCGAAAGTGCCCCTTTCACGTTGTTTTGCCCGTTTGTCCACCCAAATGGCCAAGAATATTTAAAAAGACCATACTGGGATGATCCTCAACCTCTCAACATGCCCAGATCAATTTTTGGAACATAACATGCTCAAATTCGGGGCCCACCTACAGAATCGTGGGCTATAGCACACCGATTTAGCCTGAAAATGCCCCGTACGTGCCGTTTCGCCTGTTTGTCTACCCAAATGGCCATGAATATTAAAACGGACCATACTGGGACTATCCTCAACCTCCCTGGCACACCCTGATAAATTTTTAGCATACAGCATGTCCGAACCCCGGGATCACCCACAGAATCGTTGGCTATAGCATACCGATTGGCCTAAATATGCCCTGTTCGGGACGTTTCACCCGTTTGTCCATTCAAATGGCTACAAATATTAAAACGGACCACACTGGGATAATCCCCAACCTTCCTGGCATGCCACGATTGATTTTTGGCCCACAACATACCCGAATCCCGGGCTCACCTATGAAACCGTAAGCTATAGCATACCAATTTGGGCCAAAAATGCCCATTTGCGCTATTACATCCGTTTGTCTATCCAAATAGCCATGAATATTGAAATGGACCACATTGGGACTATCCCCAATCTCCGTGGCATATCTCAGTCGATTTTTGGCCCACAGCATGCTCGAAACCGGGCCCACCCTCTAAACCGTGGGCTATAGCACATCGATTTGACCCAAAAATACCTCATTCGTGCCGTTTCGCTTGTTTGTCCACCCAAATAGCCATGAATATTGAAACGGACCATGCTGGGATGATCCCCAACCTCCCTAGCAAGCCTCGATCAATTTTTAGCCCAAAGCATGCCTAACCCCGGCCCACCTACGGAACCGTGGGCCATACCACACCGATTTGTCCCAAAAATGTTCCGTTCGTGTTGTTTCGCCTATTTATCCACCCAAATGGCCACGAATATTGAAATGGATCATACTAGGATGATCTCATCCCCTCTGGCATGCCCCGATCGATTATAGGTCCACAGCACACCTGGACCTCAGGCCCACCCACAGAACCGTGGGCTATAGCACACCGATTTGGCCTAAAAATACCCCGTTCGCGCTGTTTTGCCCGTTTGTCCACCTAAATCGCCACGAATATTGAAATGGACCACACTGGGACGATCCTCAACCTCTCTGTCTGCACCGATCGATTTTCAGCTGACAACACGCCCGGACCCCGGGCCCACCCAGGGAATCATGGGCTATAGCATGCTTATTTGCTTGAAACTACCCCTTTCACCTTGTTTTGCCCGTTTGTCCACCAAAATGGCCATGAATATTGAAACAGACCATACTGGGATGATCTTCAACCTCCCTAGCATGCGTCGATCAATTTTGGACCCACAACACTCCCGGACTCCGAGCCCACCTACGAAACAATAGGCCATAGCACGTCGATTTAGCTCAAAAATGCCTCGTTCGCTTCGTTTTGCAATTTAATCCACCCAAATAGCCACGAATATTGAAACAAACCACACTGGGATGATCCCCAACATCCCTGGCACACCTTGATCAATTTTTGGCCCAAAGCACGCCCGAACCCCGACCCACCTTCGAAATCGTGGGCTATAGCACACCGATTTATCCTGAAAATGCTCTGTTCACGTTGTTTTGCCCGTTTGTCCACCCAAATAGCCACAAAAATTGAAACAGTGTACATTAGGATGATCCTCAACCTCCCTGGTATGCCCCAATCGATTATCGGTCCACAGCACGCTCGGACCTCAGGCCCACCCATGGAACCGTGGGCTATAGCACACCGATTTAGCCCAAAAATGCTCAGTTCTCGCTGTTTCACCCGTTTGTCCACCCAAATGGCCACGAATATTGAAATGGACCACACTGGGATGATCCCCAACCTCCCTGGCACACACCGATCAATTTTTGACCCACAATACGCCAGGACCCTGGGTCCACTTAGGGAGCCGTGGGATATATGATACAAATCAGTCCACAAAAGATGCCAAAACAGTTCACAAAATGTGAGAAGAAAAAGCAACACAAAGGGATACAAAATGACAAATACAATAACACACGGATTCGCAAAATAATGAAAGGATAGATAGTGAGACCAAGATTATTACAAGATTAAGAACCAAGTATATTTCAACATTAACCCCTAATGAATGTAATAATCAAAACCACACTCTTACGGTGACCGCCAAGGTAATCAACTCACCTCAAGATCCACCATTTCCAAGCAAAGAACAATATTGGCTTTTCCAAGCCCTATACTAAGGATGACTTTTCCAAGTCCTAACTAAGACTATACTATGGTGGTTTACTCTCAAGAGAGAGGATTTCAAGTGTTTCAATCTTCCATCTTTCATAAACTAATGAAAATAAGACTAAAGGAGCCTATTTATAATCTATTACAAAATGAACACAAAATGACTCCAATGACCTTAATGGGGAGGGATGGTCATGGAGTGTCACTTGGACAAAGATAAGTGACCAAAATGCCCTTAATAAAGGGAACCAAAATCGTAAACCAACAAAGGTGGTCCAAACCCGAGAGTCCTTAAGCCTTCAATTCTCCAAGTAATCTTCCACACTCGGGTTTGATTAATGGTAGGCTCAAAATGTACCCTCCAAGTATAATCTCATGCCCTCCATGCGACAAAAGCTTGATTCTTCACATAGTAACTTTGAATGATGTCAGCGAAAGCTAAGGTGGCCATTATTCTCGTATCATCCTCCCCTTCTTGAAAATGATTCAACCTCGAATCTAGACCTTGCAAAAATAAAGAGAGGGAAAACAAATACAAACTCCTCATGGCATGAGGGTTAGGGTTAGCACAATAAATTATCTCAACATGCCAAGGTTGCACATGTTTGTAATATAACCAACGATCCTTTGAATTAAATATTAAAAGCTCAATAAAAGGTGCACAAAGGATTTGGTTATGGGAATCACCAAGATATAAAGAAACTACATAGGTCCCAATGGCATCAAATAATCCACAAGGTAGAACTTCCTTCATCTTATGATCCATAAGACACCATTGCTTCTTTATCTCGTCAAAAGACCATATCAAGGAGGGTGTTTCAATTGTTTCTAAAGTCCATAAAATCCATATAGAATTATCATACACACACATGGACAGACCAACAAACTTCCTACCTCGACATAAAACAAATCCAAAATTAGCATGGACATCATCATAGGTAAAGAGGTAGCATAGGAAAGAATCACGTGCAAAGGAATTCACAGGTAAAGAATAAGCATTTGAACACATACACATTCTTTCCTTCAAACAACTAGACAACTTGGCATCCACAAGTTGGAATTGATGCAATTTAGGCACAAGTGCGTCAAACAAGGATGCACATTTAGGAATGTTACCCCAAGGAGTCAATGACACCTTTGACCTCGGGTTTTCAAGAAGGACTACACATTCCTTACCCTTAAGAGTACTCTCATCTTTTAAAAAGAGATTTTCATCGTTAGGAGGAATGTTGTCGCACCATAGTAGGTTAGAATATCGTCTATAGCTTCCAAAGCAAGCTATACCATCATTTTCACCACTAGGTTCATTAGGAGTGTTTATATCATCTTCAAACAAGACATTATACCTAAAGAGAGCATGATCTATCCCACGGGAAGATTTAGAACAAGTAAGTTCACTCTCTAAAAGTTCATTATCAAGTTTTAAAGATGTCTTAAGCACATGATTATCCCTATGATCCAACCAAATATTAGAACCAAAGGGCAAGCTCACGGGTTCACTCCTATTCCTTTGATCAATATTTTCAACATCATCACATACTTGAGGGTCATTAATCACATCATACACATCCTCAAGTGGTGGGCAATTTTCACATATAAGTTGATCAACACAAATTTCACAAGATAATGTACTTTCATTCAACACGATAGTTTCAACACTAGGTGGACATAAATCAATCTTACAAGAAGAGTCAATTCAGTCATCAATGGGATCAACTAGTGTATCCATACTCACAACATGTACATCATCATCAAGTGGCAAAGAAACAATAGACTCACATATAGGCAAGCTATAACTCACACTCAATGGGCTATTAGCCACACAATTATCATTCACATGCACAAAAGTGTAAGAGTTAGCTATTTTACCTTGAAGTCCTTGAGTACATTCTTTTTTGTCATGATGTGAAGGTTTTCCACAAGCTTGGATAGCAACTTCCTTTCGGCATTGTCTGCCTTCGCTTGCCATGTTGGTACCTACACAAATGTCCTTAGAAATAAAAGGACAACCAATGTTAGCACTATTTGGTGGTAATCCCCTCACTTTGCTCCACACAACCTCTCATTTTTCCACTCTTAAATTACCACCTTGCACTCCCTTACTCCTCTCAATCTTTTGTCTCTCATAATAATTTGGATTGGAGTAGGTAGGCACTCTTCACAGCTTGGGCAGCAAGTAAGTCATGAGGCGATTCCCCTGTTGATCTCTCACAATATTAGCCCAATTTTGCACGTTAGGAACTTGATGTCGTACAAACCAATCAGCCCCTAAGTATACATGACTGTAGGCCAAGAGAAGAATATCGCACCACACCTCCTCATGGTATTCATACTAAGAGAATACAACTTTTACCCTCTCTGTAACCTTGAACCCGTCCAAGAAGTATGGAACAAGTAAAGGCTCGCAAAATAACCCCAAGTAGTCAACCATGGATGGAACGATGTAGTTTTTATAGAACCTATTATTTAACATAACGAGGCAGCCCGGTATCCCACAGATGGTCACCTTTTCGGAGTGTACACTTCTTCTCGGATCAACATTATAAACCATACGAGTACCCCTCGGTTTTGGAGATACATACCCTCTTATTCTCGTTGGACAACCTCCACTATAGCTAGTATAACCATTAACACTATATTGACTTTGATAAGAAGTACTACAAGGTAGAGAATATGAATCTTCATACTCCTCACATGTACTATCATCATAGCTCTCATAAGCTTTGCGAATGAAAGGGTTGTACCTAACACCAAATCTAGGTTCGGAGTAAGAAGTGTGAGACTCCTCAAATGCCTCAAGATCATCATAAGATCTATCACGAGGTCCTACATCATCTCCAAAGTTACCATAAGCACTAGGCATTTCATTCACCTCATTTTCTCCCTCAAAACAGTAACTTTCAAATCTGCCCAAGTTTTGATCATGGCTATTTTCATAGCCTTCGCAATCTCCCTCAACTTCATAGCCATAAAACCCCTCACTACAATCATAGTCTCCCATGTTGTAGTCACAATAATCCCTGAATATCGAACACATGTTCCCCTTTTATCACCTTTGTACCTATACAATGAACAAACAAGATTAGTAGTAAAATCTCCTCACCAACACTCATATACACCCACCTTTGTGATTCTCACAATTGGAGCGGCGAATATTGAAAGTTGCTTATACTCCGGTAGTCAATAAGATGTCAATTCTACTTAGCGGCCGGAATAGATTCTTGTTTGATCGACTCAATACACAAAACAAAAAATTCTACTTACGAACTTGAAACAAAAATTTACAACAAACTAAAAACGAGAAAAGCACACAAATAACGGAGACACGACAAAAATGGATTCAAAAACTAATTCACAATCTAGTAGGTGATTACTAGTTGCTAATTAGTACTAGAATCAAGAAATAAAACTAACGAAACAAAGAAAATAAACTTTAAAATCTGAAATTTGAGCTTCAAGGTTTTTTGAAACGTTGATGATGTGGCACTTAGATGACGTGGTAGTTTGGTGACATGGCAATTTTGGTGACATGACAGTTTGCAATTTGGATTGGTCAAATTTTTAATTTGGGAGAGTGAAAAATCAGCTAAAGGAGGGAAAGCACAAGACTTAGAGCCTTTTTCAAAATTCAAAAGACTTTGACTTTCCTTGCACCTTTTTGGCAAGACACATTTTTTAAAAGTCTTTGTCTCCTTTCCTCTTTTGTTTGTCTTGGTATGTGCCCTTACTCCCTTTTGGTAATGAGTCTTTTTTAAAGTCCTATTGTCCCCTTTCTTCCTTTGTTTGTTCTTTGGAATGTGTTTCAAGACTAATAAAAGACTACACTCTTTTCTCCGCTCTTTAAGATCAAACTGTACCTATTGAATGTTCTTGTTCAACAATGAATGATGAACATGAAGAACAACAAGAACACTCAAAAGATTGAAACTAAACCAAATGAACTCCAAATTGAATGATTTTGGATTCCTTTTGCTCACGTTAAACTCCACAACACAACCATGCATTTTTCAAACCACAATATCAACAACAACCCTTCAAATTTCGAGCTTCACCTTACTAGTTTCTTCAACCTTAAACTCAACAATGGTGAACAACTCAAAAGATCTAGACTCACTTAGTGTTAGGGAACAAGAACCTAACACTAAAAACAAACAAAACACACTAAAATCTCCTAAATCTAAGTCTCAAATTTCAGCTAAACACAAAAACGGGACAGATTTCCTTTCTTGAGATTTTCTATTTTTCAACACTTTTTTTTTTATTTTTCAACTAACAAGCCCAAGATTGATTTTGTTGGAACAAAATCAATGATGGATTTGATACCAAATGATACAAATAAGTCCACAAAAGATGCCAAAATAGTCCACAAAACGTGAAAAGAACAAGCAACACAAAGGGATACAACATGACAAACACAATAACACACGGATTTGGATAGATAGTGAGACCAAGATTATTACAAGATTAAGAACCAAGTATATTTCAACATTAACCCCTAATGAATGTAATGATCAAAACCACACTCTTACGGTGACCGCCAAGGTAATCAACTCACCTCAAGATCCACCGTTTTCAAGCAAAGAACAATATTGGCTTTTCCAAGCCCTATACTAAGGATGACTTTTCCAAGTCCTAACTAAGACTATACTATGGTGTTCTACTCTCAAGAGAGAGGATTTCAAGTGTTTCAATCTTTCATCTTTCATAAACTAATGAAAATAAGACTAAAGGAGCCTATTTATAATCTATTACAAAATGAACACAAAATGACTCCAATGACCTTAATGGGGAGGGATGGTGATGGAGTATCACTTGGACAAAGATAAGTGACCAAAATGCCCTTAATAAAGGGAACCAAAACCGTGAACCAACAAAGGTGGTCCAAACCCGAGAGTCCTTAAGTCTTCAATTCTCCAAGCAATCTTCCACACTCGGGTTTGATCAATGGTAGGCTCAAAACGTCCCCTCCAAGTATAATCTTGTGCCTTTCATGTGACCAAAGCTTGATTCTTCAC
>NC_061114.1:1714191-1721577 GCF_002878395.1 Capsicum annuum
TTATCGTAATAAAAAGTTTGAAGCATTTATAGCTTCCAACAATTAGGATTCAATTTTTTTCCAAACTAACATTCAATTCAAGTTTGAAGATTCTTGTAAATTAAAATGCATTGCGTAGGTTTTGGCGATAATTAAGATTTTATTTTTTTATGTTAGTTGTTACTATTTCTATTTTTTAAGTATTTTCTTATTGGTTAAACCGAAAATCAAACCGTTAAGGACCAAAATCGATAAACCGAAACCGATAAGAAAATATCTTATTGGTTGGTTATTGGATTTACATATTTAAAAATCAAAAACCAATAAATCGAACCAATAACACGTAAAACTGAACCAAACTGACCAATACACACCCTTAATTATGACAAAGCAAATTAAGTTTTTTTTTTTTTTACATTCTGAAAGTACACCAATTTGCAATAAACTTACAATTCCAAGATAATTTAATCTACTTAAAAAAAATAGTAAATGCAACAAAATAATTTGATAGTCGAAATACAAGACATTAACTACAACAAAATAATTTGATAGTCGAAATACAAGAAACAACATATAGTAACACGACAATACTCGAAATACAAAAAACAACAAATAATAAAAAGCAATACTAGAATAACTGCTATAATTTCAAGATAATTTAATCTACGTACCAATTCGTTCCGTACCAAAAAGGGTATGAAAAGTATTAAAAGTTGCAACTTTTTCTTTTTTCAATATAATTAGAAAAATATCTTAAAATGTTGATCAAAATTTATATCGTTTGACTTTATCAGAAAAAAAAAAGCACACTAATTATTTTGAGACGGAAGAAGTACGAGATCAATCTTGAGATATCTCACTTTATCCTACCATACAAACCATTTTAATTGGGAATATATTTGATTTTGTAAGGTAATTAAAAAATAAATAATAAATTTTACTATTTTATCATTTATTCGTGTTAATGATATTCATTAGACATAAAAATAGATATTAGAATTATAATTATTCACATTTTAGGGGTAAATGGAAAAATTAATTAATCATATCCTAATTTAACTCTAAAATAGAATTGAATTTAACTCTTTCTTTTTCCTTTTTTTTTTTTTAGAAATATAATATACTAGTACTACATAGACGAAAAAATATTGACTCAATTCTTATTACTCTAAAATTTTATTTTCTCTTATCTTCTCCTTCAATCGCCGCCGGTGAGTTTTTTTTTTTTCTTTCCATTTTATTTTTCTCTTTTTGTTGATCAATTTTGCTGCTTAACTGAATTTCCGTAAGCTATGTAAATCTGATTTTTTTTTTAAAATAATTAATTTTATGGGTTTAATTCGTATATTTTGCTGATTTATATACAGATCTAATCTAATTGAGCTTTGATTAGGCTAATTTCTCCTTTTTTAATTTTTATTTTTAATGTTGTTTTCCGATCTGAATTTGTTTGGGACTCAGTAGTCGTATTTGTTGTTTTTTGTTGCTGTATTATTATTATTATTATTATATAATTTTTGATATACAAATTGTTGATTTAAAATATATATATATTTGTTGTTGTTTGCCGATCTGAACCTTATTTGAACTGAATTGTAGTAGTAATTGTTTGTTGTGTTTTATTGCTGAAGTGTTATGTAGTTTTTGATATACAAATTGTTAAAAAAAGGGGCAGTTCGGTATACTAAAGTTCCCGTTATGTACAGGGTCCAGATAAGGACCCCACCCCACCACAAGGGTGTATTGTACGCAGGGATTGTACCCGTGACCTCCTGGTCACATGACAACAACTTTACTAGTTACTTCAAGGCTCCCCTTCAAATGATATACAAATTGTTGTTTTTTTTAAACAAAATATTAATTTTTTGTTGTTGTTTGCCGATCTGAACCTTGTTTGAACTGAATTGTAGTAGTAATTGTTTGTTGTGTTTTGTTGCTAAAGTGTTATGTAGTTTTTGATAGACAAATTGTTAAAAAAAAGGGCAGTTCGTTGCACTAAAGCCCCCGTTATGTGCAGGGTCCAGGTAAGGATCCCACCACAAGGGTGTATTGTACGCAGGGATTGAACCCATGGTCACATGACAACAACTTTACCTGTTACTTCAAGGCTCCCCTTCAAATGATACACAAATTGTTGTTTTTTGAAAAAAAATAATTTTTTGTTGTTGTTTGCCGAGCTGGAAGGGGAGTCTTGGAGTAACTGGTAAAGTTGCTGGCATGTGACCAGGAGGTCATGGGTTCAAGCCTTGGAACAGCCTTTGGCAGAAATGCAAGGTAAGGCTGCGCACGATACACCCATATGGTGGGATCCTTCCCCGGACATCGCGAATAGCGGTAGCTTTAGTGCACCGGGCTGCCCTTTTTTTTTTTGTTTGCCGGGCTGAACTTGTTCTAAAAATGCATAGTTTTTGGAGGGTTTGAGCAATATAGTGCTGAAGAAATGAATAAAGGGATGTAGATTTATTATTCATTTGAGATTTACATAAGCGTAGTGATATACCGGTAGTTTGAGAATTATATATTGGTATACATTTGTCTTGTTGAGCTTTAGAATTTTCGGCTCTTTTGGAGCTGCCTGATATCGTGGAGATTCAGCTTTCTTTTTCATTACATAGTAAGAAAGAATGATAACAGTTACAGCATTAAGGCGTAGTTGTTGTTGTTTTAAATAAATGAATCATGTGTGTTGTGTTTGCCAATACTCCTTGAGCCGAGGGTCTATCAAAAACAGCCCCCTAACTCCCTAGGGGGGGGGGGGGGGGGTTTAAGGTTTTGTACACTCTACCATCCCCAGGCCCCACTCATGGAGTTGCACTGGGTATGTTGTTGATGTATCATGTATGTTGCCAAGAGTACGGATCATGTATGGTATCGTGTTCATCTCTAGGTAAGTTTTAAGTGTACGGATAAATGCGAGATCTAGGGATTCTCTGCTTGCAGAGAAGTCTATTATGCTTTAGAAAGCAAATTATCTATTGTCGAAGTGAAATTACTGAAATGGCCCTGAAGGTTTGTTTAACTGATCGCAACTAGTTTGTGAGTTTGGACTAATGGATGGTTGATTGGATTGATTGATCGATGATAAATAGGACTCACTTCTATTCTACCTGTTTTGTGATATCGTGCTGTTTTTTCATTTGTTCTTTTGTCGTCTATTGTAGATGGATTGGCAAGGACAAAAGCTAGTGGAGCAATTGATGCAGATACTTCTTGTGAGCTTTGCTGTGGTCGCGTTCCTCACAGGTTATGTGTTAGGCTCGTTCCAAACTATGCTGTTAACGTACGCTGGTGGTGTTGTCTTTACAGCCCTTGTCACCATACCCAACTGGCCTTTCTTTAATCGCAATCCTCTCAATTGGTTGGACCCAAGTTTAGCTGAAAAGCATCCCAAACCAGTGTCTGCTAACTCCGGTTCCAAGAAGAAGAGCACTAAGAAGTAAGATCATTCGACTGACATTTCACTCGGTCCTCTTACAGCGAACTGTTATGATGTATCAATCGAATACAGTTGATGGTTTTTCGATATGAGCTGAACGTTTTCTGCTCTCGGTGAATTTTGCAGTGCTATAAGAAGGATTTAGTTTTGATCTCTTTTAGTCCTAAGCTTTATATGTTAACTGCCTATAAGAAATTTTGTTAAGTGCTATAAGAAATCAAGCCTAATCGTCCTTAACGATGATCGACAATGATGTAGTGAAGGAATCAAGCACAACGATATACTACTTCACACACTACATAAACAAAATAGTTGAAGCATGCTATAGAACGTGGAAAAACAAATCCACGTTTAAGCAGGCGAAAGGTCTAAACCATAGGTGGGAGCACACACTACATAAACAAATAGTTGAAGCGTGGTATAGAACGTGGAAAAACAAATCCACGTTTAAGCAGGCGAAAGGTCTAAACCGTAGGTGGGAGCACACACTACATAAACAAATAGTTGAAGCGTGGTAAAACAAATCCACGTTTAAGCAGGCGAAAGGTCTAAATCATAGGCGGGAGCGCACACTACATAAACAAATAGTTGAAGCGTGGTATAGAACGTGGAAAAATAAATGCACAATAAAAGAAACGTGGTCGGCAGGATTCGAACCTGCGCGGGCAAAGCCCACATGATTTCTAGTCATGCCCGATAACCACTCCGGCACGACCACTTAGATGTTCGAAAGCCTCCTAAAATTCTTATATATAACATAACTTTTAAGACCAATTCAACTTTTAAATATGAGTTGCATTTTTGTTATATATCTTAGGGGTCGTTTGGTACGGTGTATTGTAAAATATAATGCATGCATTAGTTAATGTGTACAACTAGTACCTTGTTTGGTACATTTTCTTGCCTATGTATAACTAATGCAAGCATTAGTTATACACTCTACTGTGTATTGAAGTGTGCATTAGTAATACACTCAATTTCGTATGTATTAGTAATACAATGACTTTAAACACATGCATTTACTTATTAAATGACCTTAATATTTCTCAATTTTCCTCTCAAAATATTTCACCATTCCTTTTCCCGCTATTTTAATTTGTAATAATGAATCTTTTCAAAACATTTCACTGTTTCTTTTCCCACTATTTTAATTTACAACAATGAATAGTTGATTCGAATAACTATATAGCATATTTTTGCTTTGCTTCGAGAGTCTTTAAAAATATAAAAAAAATGGATACAATTTTTTTATTTTACGTCTTGTATTTTATTTTTGTTTTGACTATGTTAATTCGTCGGCGTAACATTTATGTGCAAAGACGAAGGTCTTGCAATTAATCCTAAATCTCTATATACTAGTTCAACAATACTAATTTTGTTTGAGATGCCAAAAGAACTTTGTAGCAAAAAAGTGTACAAAATCAAAGAGGGTATTTCTGTAAACAAATATTTCTTTTATAGAAATTATGCAAGATGTATTATTTCTTATACATCAAATCAAACAATGTATAAGAAATAATACATTCATAAGTAATACAAGTATAACTAATACAAGCATTACTAATGCAAGCGTTACTAATACACCATATTTGTATTGTTCTTATACACTCTACACTATATTTTGGCAGAGTGTATAAGAATAATGCAAAATATGGTGTATTAGTAATGCTTGTGTTAGTTATGCTTGCATTAGTTATGCTTGTATTTTTCTTATGCAGTGTTTGGTTCGATGTATTAAAAAAAACATGAATTACATAATTTCTTTTTTTTGTCTTTTTACATAATATCCTTAATATATATGTTGGAAAGAATGCGAGTTTTTTTTTATGGGTAATAAGGTCTTTAAGCATGTTAATGCATGCATTAGATCCATTGCATTACTAATGTCATGGATTTTGAGGTATTAGTAATACATACCTCAATACACAATAGAGTGCATTGGTTATACATAGGATAAAAAGGTATACCAAACAAGGTACTTCTAATACACATTAAACTAATGCATGCATTAACATTTCAATACACTCTGCCAAACTCAAACGACCCCTAAGGGCAACTCGATGTATGAGGCATTTCGCATCCACACAAGATTCGAGGAAGGACCACACCTCAAAGGTTGTAATGTAGACAACCTACTATAATATAAGCATTGATGATTGCTTCCAAGGTTCGAAACATTGATCCGACGATAATAGAAAAAAGTATCCGCTACTGAAAAGAATAAAGAATCATGACTGACACAAATTTTTAAACTAAACAGTTTATTTGCCGCAAATCTTATCCAACGACAAATTATTAAAAAGTTTCGTTAATTACGACCAACTAATATATATATATATATTCGGTAGATGTTCGACTCAAGTAATCAGAGACAAATTCAGGATTTGAAGATAGCGGATGCACTATTATCTTTAATTGAGTCATGTCAATTATCAACTACCTAATTTGAAATACAATTCTTTTAAATTTAAAAATTGCCAAAAATTATTAGCAAAATATAAATTTCAAAATGATCAAATATCATTAATTTAGTGCTAATATAACAAAAGTAGAGCATCCTTTCATATTAGACATTGACGCATTTTCATATTCTAAAAACGATCAATGATTGCATCGTTACTTATATTTACAAATATATCTTTCTTTCTCAATGTAACAAACTAAACAATCACTTAAAACCTAGATCCGGTTGACAAGGCCCTTGTTGAATATAGTGTCTTCTCACTTAATCTCGTATCGTAGAGTCATATTCATGAATTGATTTTCTTTCTTCAGGATTGAATTTAAGTGAATTCACATTAAATTCTTTATAAGACGGGAAGAATTGTCTTTAAAACTAGAACTTAGTTGAGGAAAATAATATCTACCAATTTCAATTCACAAGAATTAATAACAAATTCCTACAAAATAAAATTTTCATCAAAAATATAAGTAAACATAACATTACTAATAGGGGAATCACACCCCTCCTTCCATAGGTTGCAATTAGAATTTTGAAAAAATATTAATACTTTAAATTGAGAAATAAAAAGAAAAATACCTTATTTTATCCATTACCATTTCAACTAAAAAACATGTTAATATCCATGAGCATCTAAATTTTATCTAGTGATACAGAAACAAAATAGACGATTCATAAGGAAAAAAGTAATTAATAGTAAAGAATTTACGATATGTTATCGTCAATAATCACAAAATTACGAAGAATAAAGGTAATGTAAGGATGGAACTTGGAAGAAAGAAAAATTTGTTTGAAAGGACTTATGGGTTTGGAAAAAATATTTTAGGAATTTGGAGGGGAATACACCAATATTATTTGGGCTTGACAGCTTAGAGATTGGAGAATTGTGTGTTAAAATTCATTTTAAATTGAGGCAGGGCCAGATGAGGTGGAACAAATTAAAGGGCTAAAAAAAAACATAGCTCTCCGGCCCCCACTAGGAATCGAACTCGCGATGTCGGGTTCCAAATGATGCTCAACTTTGAGTATCAGACCAGTGCGGAATCGAACTCGCGATGTCAGGTTCCAAATGGTGCTCAACTTTGAGTATCAAACCAGTGCACCCAAAGGAATTTCACTATTGAGGGTGCACTATTTAATATATTAATGTTATATTAGGGTATCTATACCTATATCTATCTCTCTATATATAATTTTTTACGAAATTATCGAGTGCATGTGCACCCTTAAGGTGCAACGTGGATCCACCTCTGCAAGTAATAAACTATTAGTTCTAGTATAAAACCTCGACTCAAGTAATAAATATGGATAGAGAAAATGATAAAAATAAGCTAAGCAAACACTTCCAACTTTACATATGGATATTTAGACAACTTCATTCATGTTTATTGTATTAGTGGAATATTTCAACTTACAAAATGATAACCTTAGATAAACACATGTACTACATCAACATCGAGTGTCTTCAGTTAAACCAAATTGAGATGTCTAATTTGTGCACGTTAGAACC
>NC_061114.1:1724577-1735754 GCF_002878395.1 Capsicum annuum
CGTTTAATTTTTCAGGGCCATTTGGGAGGACAAACGGGGGAAACGATACGAACGGGGCATTTTCAGGCCAAATCGGTGTGCTATAGCCCACCATTTTGGGGGTGGGCCTGGGGTTCGGGAGTGTTGTGGGCCAAAAATCGACCGGGGCTTGCCTGTGAGGTTGGGGATTATACCAGTGCGGTTCATTTAATCTTTTGTTGCTATTTGGGTAGGCAAACGGGCGGAACGGCACAAACGGGGCCTTTTTGGGCCAAATTGGTGTGATATAGCCCACGATTTCGGGGGTGGTCCAGGGGTTCGGGTGTGATGTGGGTTGAAAATTGACCGAGGCGTGCTTGGGAGGTTGGGGATCATCCTAGTACGGTCCGTTTAATTTTTTATGGTTATTTAGGTGGACAAATGGGCGAAACGGCGCGAATGAAGTGTTTTAGGGCCAAATCGGTGTGCTATAGCCCACGGTTTTGGGGGTGGACCCAGTGTCCGGGCATGCTGTAGGTAAAAAATCAACCAGGGCATGCCAGGAAGGTTGGAGATCGTCCCAATGTAATGTGCTCCTTTTAATCTTTAGCAGCCATTTGGGTGGACAAATGGACGAAATGACGCGAACAATATATTTTCGATCCAAATCGGTGTGTAATAGTTTACTTTTTCGGGGGTGGGCTCGGGGTTCGAGCATGCTGTGGGCCAAAAATTGATTGGGGCATGCCATGGAGTTTGGGGATCATCCATGTATGGTCTGTTTAATTTTTTGTGGTCATTTGGGTGGACAAATGGGCGAAAAGGCACAAACGGGGCATTTTTTGATCAAATTTGTAAGCTAAAGCCCGTGGTTTTGGGGGTGGGCTCGGGGTTCGGGTATGCTGTGGGCCAAAAATCAATCGGGGCATGCCCGGGGGGTTGGAAATCGTCCCAATATGGTCTGTTTAATATTTGGAGGCCATTTTGGTGGACAAACGGGCAAAACAGCAAGAACGGGGTATTTTTTGGCCAAATCGATGTGCTATAGCCCACGGTTTTGGGGGTGGGCCTGGGGTCCGGTCTGCTGTGGGCCAAAAATCGATCGGGGTGTGCCAGGGAGGTTGGGGACATCCCAGAGCGGCCTGTTTAATTTTTCATGGCCATTTTGGGTGGAGAAATGAGGGAAACGACGCGAATGGGGTATTTTCGAGCCAAATCGGTGTGCTATAGACCACGATTTTGGGGGTGAGCCCGGGGTTCAGGCGTGCTGTGGGCCAAAAATCAATCAGGGACTGTTTGTGAGGTTGGGGATCATCCAAGTGTGGTCCATTTAATTTTCCATTGCTATTTGGGTGGACAAACGGCCCGAACGGCGCGAATAGGGCATTTTTGGGCCCAAATCAGTGTGCTATAGTCTAGGGTTTTGGAGGTGGTTCCAAGGTCAGAGCGTGTTCTGGGCCGAAAATTGATCGGGGCGTGCCAAAGAGGTTGGGGATCATCCCAATGTAGTCCGTTAAATTTTTTGTGGCCATTTGGACCAAATTGCTGAGCAATAGCACATGATTTTGGGGGTGGGCTTATCGTCCGGGCGTGCTGTGGCTCGAAAATCGACCGGGGCATGCCTATGAGGTTGTGGATTATCTCAGTGTGGTTCGTTTAAATTTTTCGTGGCCATTTGGGTGGACAAATGGGTGAAACGACGCGAACGAAGATTTTTTAGTGCCAAATCGATGTGCTATAGCCCACGGTTTTAGGGGTGGGCCCAGGGTCCGACCATGTTGTGGGTCAAAAATCGATCGGGGTATGCTAGGGAGGTTAGAGATTGTCCCAGTGCAGTCCGTTTAATTTTTGTGGCCATTTGGGTGGACAAACATGGAAACGACATGAACGGTGCATTTTTGGGCCAAATCGGTGTGCTTAGCCCACAGTTTTGAAAGTGGGCCTGGCGTCCAGGCGTGCTGTGGCCCAAAAATTGACCGGGGCCTGCCAGGTAGGTTAGGGATCGTCCAATGTAGTCCGTTTAATTTTTCGTGGCCATTTTGGTGGACAAATGGGTGAAACAGCGCAAATGGGGCATTTTCGCACCAAATCGGTGTGCTATAGCCTTTGATTTTAAGGGTAGTCCCGGGGTCCGAGCGTGCTGTGGGCCAAAGATTGATCGATCCATGCCAAGGAGGTTGGGGATCGTCCCAGTATAGTCCATTTAATTTTTTGTGGCCATTTGGGTGAAAAATGGGCGAAACGACGCGAATGGGACATTTTTGGGTCAAATTGGTGTGCAATAGCCTATGGTTTTAGGGGTGGGCCCAAGGTTCGGGCGTATTGTGGGCTAAAAATAGACCGGGGCATGTCAGGGAGGTTGGGGATCATTCCAGTGTGTCCGTTTAATTTTTCGTGGCCATTTGGGTAGACAAATAGGTGAAACGGCACGAATAGGGCATTTTGGGACAAATCGGTGTGCTATAGCCCAGATTTTGGAGGTGGGCTCATGGTCCAGGCGTGTTGTGGACCAAAAATTGACTGGGCATACCAGGGAGGTTGGGGATTATCCCTGTGTGGTCGGTTTAATTTTTTGTGGCTATTAGAGTAGACAAACGGATGAAATGGCACGAATGAGGCATTTTCGGGCTAAATCGGTGTGTAATCGCTCACAATTTTGGGGTTGGGCCAGGGATATGGGAGAGTTGTGGGCCCAAAATTGATCGGGACATGCTAGGGAGGTTGTGGATCGCCCCAGTGAGGTTCGTTTAATTTTTCGTGGCCATTTGTGTGGACAAATGGGTAAATTGGCGCAAACGAGGTTTTATCGTCCCAGTGTGGTCAATTTAATTTTTCGTGGCCATTTGAGTTGGAAACGAGCGAAACGGTACGAGATGGGCATTTTTAGGCCAAATCAATGTGCTATATAGACCACGGTTTCGGGGGTGGGCTCGGGTCCGGGCGTACTGTGGACCAAAAATTAACCTGGGTGTGCCAGAGATGTTGGGGATCATCCCAATGTGGTCCGCTTAATTTTCCATAGCCAATTAGGTGGACAAACGAGCGTAACGACGTGAATAAGGCATTTTCAGGCCTAATCGGTGTGCTATATAGCACACTGTTTTGAGGGTGGGCTCGGGGTTCGGGCGTGCTGTGGGCCAAAAATCGATCGACGCATACCAGGGAGGTTGGGGATCGACCCAGTGTGGTCCATTTAATTTTTTGTCGCCATTTGGGTAGACAAACGACCGAAACGATGCGAATGGGGCATTTTGGGACAAAATCGACATGCTTTAGCCCACGACTTTATGGGTGAGCCGGTGTCTGGGCATGCTGTAGGATAAAAATTGACCCGAGCGTTCTAGGGAGGTTGGGGATTGTCCCAATGTAGTCTGTTTAATTTTTCGTGGCCATTTGGGTGGACAAACGGGCAAAACGGCACAAAGGGGCATTTTTGGGGCAAATAGGTTTGTTATAGCACACGGTTTTGGGGGTGAGCTCGGGGTTCGGGCATGCTGTGGGCCAAAAATTGATCGGGGCATGCCTGGGAGGTTGGGGATCGTCCCAGTGTGGTTCGTTTAATTTTTTGTGGCCATTTGGGTGGACAAACGGGCAAAACGGTTCGAACGGGGCATTTTCAGGCCAAATCAGTGTTCTATAGCACATGGTATGCTATAGCATACAATTTTAGGTTGGGCCCGGGGTCTAGGAGTGTTGTGGTTCAAAAATTAATCGGGGCATGCCAGGGAGGTTGGAGATCATTCCAGTGTGGTTCGTTTAATTTTTCATGGCCATTTGCGTGGACAAACGGGCGAAACAGCATTAACAGGGCATTTTCAGGCCAAAGCGGTGTGCTATAATCCAAAAATCGATTAAGGCATGCCAGGGAGGTTGTGAATCGTCTCAGTGTGGTCCGTTTAATTTTTTTTTTGGCCATTTTGGTGGACAAACGAGCGAAACAGCGCGAACGAGGCATTTTTGGGGCAAATGGGTGTGCTATAGCCCACAGTTTTGGGGGTAGGCTCGGGGTCCGAGCATGCTGTGGGCCAAAAATTGACCTGGGCATGTCAGGGAGGTAGGAGATCATCCCAGTATGATTCGTTTAATTTTTCGTGGTCATTTGGCTGGACAAACGAGCGTAACGACGCGCACTGGGCATTTCCTGGCCAAATCGGTGAGCTATAGCCCACGGTTTAGGGGTGGGCCCGAGGTCCGGGCATACTGTGGATGAAAATTGATCGGGACGTGACAGGGAGGTTGGGGATCATCACAGTATGGTCTGTTTAATTTTTCGTGGCCATTTGGGCGGACGAATGAGCAAAACAGCGCAAACGGGGAATTTTCGAGCCAAATCGGTGTGCTATAGCCCACGGTTTTAGGGGTGGGCCTGGGGTCTGGGTGTTATGTGGGCAAAAAATTGACCAAAGCGTGCCAGGAAGGTTGGGAATCGTCCCAGTATGGTTCGTTTAATTTTTCATGGCCATTTGGGAGGACAAATGGGCGAAATGGCTCAAACGGGGCATTTTTGGGCCAAATTGGTGTGCTATAGCCCACGATTTATGAGTTGGGATCGAGGTCCAAGCGTGCTGTTGGCAAAAAATTGATCGGGGCATGCCAGGGAGGTTGGGGAACATCCCAGCATAGTTTTTTTAATTTTTGTGGCTATTTGGGTAGACAAACGAGCAAAACGGTACTAATGGGGAGTTTTCGGACAAAATCGGTGTGGTATAGTGCACGGTTTTGGGGGTGGGATCGGGGTTCAGGCGTACAGTGGGCCTAAAATTAATCGGAGCATGCCGGGAAGGTTGGGGATCGTCCCAGTGTGGTTCGTTTAACTTTTTGTGGCCATTTGGATGGACAAACGGGCAAAACAGCCCGAACGGAGCATTTTTAGGCTAAATCGGTGTGCTATAGCCCACAATTTTAGGGGTGGGCTCGGGTTTTGGGCAAACTGTGGGCCAAAATATGGCCGGAGCGTGCCAGGGCAGTTGGGGATCGTCCCAGTGTGATACATTTAATTTTTCATGTTTATTTGAATGGACAAACGGGCAAAACGACACGAACGGGGCATTTTCGAGCTAAATTAGTGTGCTACATCCCACGGTTTAGGGGGTTGACCCAGGGTTCGGGCGTGCTGTGGTCCGAAAGTTGATCGGTGCATGCCAGGGAGGTTAGGGATCATCCCAGAGTGATCAGTTTAATTTTTTGTGGCCATTTGGATGTACAAGCGGGCGAAATGGCGCTAATGGGGCATTTTCGGGCCAAATCGGTGTGCTATAGCCAACGATTTTGGGGATGGGCTCAGGGTTCGGGCGTGCTACCGGCCAAAAATTGACCAGGGGGTTGGGGATCATCCCAATGTGGTCCGTTTAATTTCTAGTGGCCATTTGGGTGGATAAACGGGCGAAATGGCACAAATGGGGCATTTTCGAGAAATATCGGTGTGCTATTGCCCACAGTTTTGGGGGTGGGCTCAGGTTTCGAGCATTCTGTGGGCCAAAAATTGATTAGGGCATGCCAAGGAGGTTAGGGATCGTCCCAATATAATCAGTTTAATTATTTATGGCCATTTGGGTTGACAAACGGGCAAAACAGTGCGAATGAAGCATTTTCGGGACAAATCGGTGTGCTATAGCCCACGGTTTTGGAGGTGGGCCTGGGGATCGGGCATTTTATGGGCCAAAAATTGATTGGAGCATGCCAAGGAGGTTGAGGATCATCCTAGTGTAGTCCGTTTAATTTTTCGTGGCCATTTGGATGGACAAACAGGCGAAATGGTGCAAACGGGGCATTTTCGACCCAAATCTTTGTGCTATAGCCCACGGTTTCGAGGGTGGGCTCGGGATTTGGTCTTGCTATGGGTTGAAAATCGATCAGGGTGTGCCAGGGAGGTTGGGGTTTGTCCCAAAATGGTTCATTTAATTTTTCGTGGCCATTTGGGTGGACAAACAAGCAAAAAAATGTGAACGAGGCATTTTTAGGCTAAATCGGTGTTCTATAGCCCACGGTTTTGGGGGTAGGCCTAGGGTACAGGCGTGTTATAGGCCGAAAATTGACCGACATGCCAGGGAGGTTGGGGATCATGCCAATGTGGTCCGTTTAATTTTTTGTGGCATTTGGGTGGACAAACGGGCAAAACGGCGCAAACGAGGCATTTTTGAGCCAAATCGGTGTGCTATAGCCCACATTTTTTTGGTGGGCCAGGGGTTCGGGCGTGTTGTTGGCCAAAAATTGACCAGGGCATGCCAGGGAGGTTTGGGATCATCCCAGTGTGGTCCGTTTAATTTTTCGTGGCCATTTGTGTGGACAAAATGGCAAAACGGTGCGAACGGGGCATTTTCGAGCCTAATCGATGTGCTATAGCCCACAGTTTTAGAGATGGGGCCCGGGCGTGCTATATGCTGAAAATCAATCTGGACGTGCCAGGGAGGTTATGATCGTCCCACTGTGCTCTGTTTAATTTTTCGTGGCCATTTGGACGGACAAACGGGTGAAATAGCGTGAACGGGGTATTCTGGGTTAAATCGAAGTGCAATAGCCCACGGTTTTTGGGGTGGGCCTAGGATCTTGGCGTGTTGTGGGCCGAAAATCGATCGGGGCGTGCCAGGGAGGTCGGGGATTGTCCTAGTGTGGTCCTTTAATTTTTTGTGGCCATTTGGGAGGACAAACGGGCAAAACAGTACGAACGGGGCATTTTTTGGACCAAATCGCTGCGCTATAGCCCACGATTTTTGGGGTGGGCCCAGAGTCCACGCGTATAGTGGGCGAAACTCAATCGAGGCGTGCCAGGGAGGATAGGTATCATCCCAATGTGATCTATTTAATTTTTCGTGCCTATTTGGGTGGATAAACGGGCGAAATGGCATGAACAGGGCATCTTCAAGCCAAATCGGTGTGCTATAGCCCACGATTTTTGGGGTGGGACTAGGGTCCGAGAGTTTTATGTGCCAAAAATTGACAGGGGTATGCCAGGGAGGTTTACGATCATTCCAGTGTGGTCCGTTTAATATTTTGTGGCCATTTGGGTGGACAAACCACCAAAACAGCGCAAATGGGGTATTTTCAGGCTAAATCGGTGTGTTATAATCATCGGTTTTAGAGGTGGGCCCAGGTTTTTCGGCATGCTGTGGGTCAAAAATCGATTGGGGCATGCCAAGGAGGTTGGGGATCATCCCAATATGATCCGTTCAATTTTTCGTGGTCATTTGGGTGGACAAATGGGAGAAAATGCGTGAATGGGGCATTTTCAGGCCAAATCGGTGTGATAAAGCCCACAGTTTCGAGAGTGGGCTACGGGTCCAAGCGTGCAGTGGGCCGAAAATCGACCAGGGCATGCTAGGGAGGTTGGGGATCGTCCCAGTGTGGTCCGTATAATTTTTCGTGGCTATTTCGGTGGACAAACAGGTGAAACAGCACAAACTGGGTGTTTTCGGGTCAAATCGGTGTACTATAGCACACGGTTTTGAGGGTGGGCACGGGGTCCGGTGTGCTGTGGGCCAAAAATTAATCAGGGCATGTTAGGGAGGTTGGGGATCGTTCCAGTGTGGTCCGTTTAATTTTTCGTGGCCATTTGGGTGGACAAACGGCCGAAACCATGCGAATAGGGCATTTTCCGGCCAAATCAGTGTGTTATAGCCCACAGTTTGGGTGACGGCCCTAGTGTCCGGGCGTGTTGTGGGGGAAAAGTTCGAGTGGGGCATGCCAGGGAGGTTGGAGATCATCCAATGTGGTCCGTTTAATTTTTCGTGGCCACTTGGGTGGACGAACGGATGAAACAGTGCAAACGGGACATTTTGGGCCAAATAGGTGTGTTGTAGCCTACGATTTTGGGGATGGGTCTGGGGTTCGGGTGTGCTGTGGGCCGAAAATCTATCGGAGCATGCCAAGGAGGTTGGGGATTATCCCAGTGTGGTTCGTTTAATTTTTTGTGGCCATTTTGATGGACAAACGGGCGAAACGGGGTGAATGAAGCATTTTCGGGCCAAATCGGTGTGCTATAGCCCATAGTTTTAGGGGTGAGCCCTATTTCTGGACATCTTGTAGGTCAAAAATTGACCGGGGCATGCCAGGGAGGCTGGGGATCATCCCTGTGTGGTCCGTTTAATTTTTCGTGGCCATTTGGGTGGACAAACGGGCAAAATGGCGCAAACGGGGCATTTTCGGGCCAAATCCGTGTGCTATACCCTACGGTTTTGGGTGTGGGCCTGGGGTCCGGGCGTGCTGTGGGACGAAAATTGAGCTGGGTGTGCCAAGGAGGTTGGGGATCCTCCTAGTATGGTCCATTTAATTTTTCGTGGCCATTCGGGTGGACAAACGGGCGAAATGATGTGAATGGAGCATTTTTGGACTAAATCGGTGTGCTATAAGCCACGGTTTTGGGGTGGGCACGGGGTCTGGGCTTGCTGTGGGCCGAAAATTGACCGGGGAGCGCAAGGGAGGTTGGGGATCGTGCAATGTGGTCAGTTTAATTTTTTCTGGCCATTTGGTTGGACAAACTGGCGAAATGGCGCGAATAGGGCATTTTTGGCACAAATTGGTGTGCTATAGCCCTCGGTTTTGGGGGCGGATCCCGGGAATGCTGCAGGCTGAAAATCAATCGGGGCGTGCAGGGAGGTTGGGGATCGTCCTAGTTTGGTCCATTTAAATTTTTGTGGCTATATGGGTGGAAACAATGGGAGAAATGGTACGAACGAGTCATTTTTGGGCCAAATTGATGTGCTATTATAGTCCACAATTTTGGGGGTGGGCCCGAGATCCGGGCGTACTGTGGGGCCAAAAATCGACAAAGGTGTGCCAGGGAGGTTGGAGACCATCCCAGTGTGGTTCATTTAAATTTTCGTGGCCATTAGGTTAGACAAACGGGCGAAACGGCGCGAACGAGTCATTTTTGGGCAAAATTAATGTGCTATAATAGCCCACGATTTTGGAGGTAGGCCTGAGGTCCAGGCATGTTGTGGGCCAAAAATTGACCTGGGCATGCCAAGAAGGTTGGAGATCTTCCCAGTGTGGTTCGTTTAAATTTTTGTGGCCATTTGGGTGGACAAAAGAGCGAAATGGCACGAATGAGGTATTTTCGGTCCAAATAAATGTACTATAGCCCATGATTTCGGGGGTGGGTCAGGGGTCCAGACGTGCTGTGGGCCGAAAATTGACTGCAGCATGCCAGGGAGGTTGAGGATTGTCCCAGTGTGCTTCGTTTAAATTTTTGTGGCTGTTTGGGTGGACAAACAAGCGAAACAGCTTGAGCGGGGCATTTTTTGGTATAGCCGTCGATTTTGGGGGTTGGGGTTTAGGCGTGGTCTGGGTCAAAAATTAATCAAGGCATGTCAGGGAGGTTGGGGATCATCCCAGTGTGGTTCGTTTAAATTTTTGTGGCTATTTAGGTGAACAAACAGGCGAAACATCACGAATGGGGCATTTTCGGGCCTAATCGATATGCTATAGCCCACAGTTTTGGGGTGGGCCTAGGGTCCGGGTATGTCGAGGTTCGAAAATTGATCGGGTCATGCCAGGAGGGTTGAAGATCGTCCCAGTATGGTCCGTTTAATATTTCATGGCCATTTGGGTGGACAAACGGGCAAAATGGCTCGAAGTTTTGGGGGTGGGCCTGGGATCCAAGTATGCTATAGCCCAAAGCTTCGGGGGTGGGCCTGGGATCCGTGTATGGTATAGGCCAAAAATGGACCGGGGCATGCCAGAGAGGTTGAGGATCATCCCAGTATGGTCCGTTTAAATTTTAGTGGCCATTTGGGTGGACAAACGAGCGAAACAGCACGAACAGGGCATTTTCGGGCCAATCGGTGTGCTATACCCTATGGTTTCAGGGGTGGGCTCAGGATCCGGGTATGCTGTGGGCCAAAAATTTACTGGGGCATGATAGGTAGGTTAGGTTTTATCCCCGTGTGATCCGTTTAATTTTTCTGGCCATTTTGGGTGGAAGAACGGCCAAAATGGCGCGAACGAGGCATTTTCAGGCCAAATCAGTATGCTATAGCCCACAATTTTGGGGGTGGACCCGGGGTTTGGGCGTGCTGTGGGCTGAAATTTGACTAGGGCATGCCAGGGAGGTTGGGGATCATCCCAGTGTGGTTCATTTAAATTTTCGTGCCATTTGGGTGGACAAACGGAAGAAATGGCATGAACGGGGCATTTTTTAGCAAAATCGATGTGCTATAGCCCACGGTTTTGAGGGTGGGCCCGAGGTTTAGGCTTGTTGTGGGCCAAATATCAATCGGGGTATGTCAGGGAGGTGAGGAATCATCCCAGTGTGGTCCATTTAAATTTTTGTGGCCATTTTGGTAGACAAACGCGCGAAAGGCACAAATGGGGCATTTTTGGGCCAAATCGGTGTCCTATAGCCCACGGTTTTGGGAGTGGACTTGGGGTCCAGGCGTGCTGTGGGCTGAAAATCGATCGAGGCATGCCATAGAGGTTAGAGATGTGCTAGTGTGGTCCGTTTAAATTTTTGTGGCCATTTGGGTGGACAAACGAGTAAAACAATGCGAATGGGGTATTTTCAGGTAATATCGGTGTGCTATAGCCCACGATTTTGGGGGTGAGCCTGGTTCCGGGCGTGCTGTGGGCTAAAAATCGATCGAGGCATGCCAGGGAGTTTGGGTATCATCTGAGTGTGGTCGGTTTAAATTTTTGTGGCCATTTTTATGGATAAATGGGCAAAATGGCACGAATAGGTCATTTTTAGGCCAAATCGGTGAGCTATAGCCATCGATTTTAGGGGTGAGCTCGAGGTCCGGGCGTGTTGTGAGCCGAAAATCAACTAGGGCATGCCTGGAAAGTTGGGGATCATCCCTGTGTGGTTTGTTTAATTTTTCGTGGCCATTTAGGTAGACAAACGGCTAAAACGGTGCAAATGGGGCATTTTTGGGCCAAATCGGGGTGCTATAGCCCACGATTTTAGGGATAGGCTAGGGTTCAAGCATTTTATGGGCCAAAAATCGACCAGGGCATGCCAGGGAGGCTGAGAATCATTCCAATGTGGTTCGTTTAAATTTTGGAGGCCATTTTGATGGACAAACGGGTGAAACGACGTTAAACGGGGCATTTTTGGGCCAAATGGATGTGCTATAGCCACGGTTTTGGGGTTGGTCCTGGTGTTCGGGTGTGCTGTAGGCCAAAAATCGACCGGGGCATGGTAAGGAGGTTGGGATCATCCCAGTGTGGTCCGTTTAAATTTTCGTGGATATTTGGGTGGACAAACAGGCGAAATGGCATGAATGAGG
>NC_061114.1:1738754-1753771 GCF_002878395.1 Capsicum annuum
TCGCTATTTGGGTGGACAAACGGGCGAAACATCACGAACGGGGCCTTTTTGGGATAGATCGGTATGCAATAGCCCATGATTCTGTGGGGTGGCCTGGGGTTCGGGCGTGCTATGGGCCAAAAATCGCCCGGGGTGTGCTAGGGAGGTTGGGGATCATCCCAGTGCGGTCTGTTTCAATATTCGTGGCATTTGGGTGGATAAATGTGCGAAACAGCACAAACGGGGCATTTTCAGGCCAAATCAGTGTTCTATAGCCTACGGTTCTGTGGGTGAGCCTGAGGATCGAGCATGCTGTGGGCTGAAAATCAATCGTGGCATGTTAAGGAGGTTGGAGATCATCTCAGTATGGTCCGTTTCAATATTCATGGCCATTTTGGTAGACAAACAAGCAAAACGGTGTGAGTGGGGAATTTTTAGGCCAAATTTATGTGTTATAGCCCACGATTCCATGGGTAGGCTCGGGATTTGGGCATGTTGTGGGCCAAAAATTAATCAGGGCGTGCCATGGAGGTTGGGGATCATCCCAATGTGGTCCGTTTCAATATTCGTGGCCATTTGGGTGGACAAATAGGCAAAATAGCGCGAACGGAGCATTTTTAGGCCAAATCGATGTGAGTCCACGATTTTATGGATGGGCCCGGGATCCGGGCATACTGTGGGTGGAAAATCAACCGAAGCATGCTAGGGAGTTTAGCATCATCGCATTATGGTCCATTTCAATATTTGTGGCCATTTGGGTGGACAACTAGGCTCAACAGTGCGAATGATGCATTTTCAGGCCAAATCGGTGTGCTATTACCCACGATTTCATGATGCGCCTAGGGTCCGAGCGTGTTGTGTGCCAAAAATAGATCGGGGCGTGCCAGGGAGGTTAGGGATCATCCCATTGTAGTCCGTTTCAATATTCGTGGTCATTTGGGTGGACAAAGGGGCAAAACGGCGCGAATGAGGCATTTTAAACTAAATCGGTGTGCTATAGCCTACGGTTCCATGGGTGGGCCCGAGGTTTGAGCATGTTGTGGGTCAAAAATTGATCGGGGCGTGCTAGAGAGGTTGAGGATCATTCAAGTATGGTCCATTTCAATATTCATGGTCATTTGGGTGGATAAATGGGCGAAACGGCTAGAACGGGGCATTTTCAGGCCAAATCAGTATGATTTAGCCCACGATTCCGTGGGTGGGCTCAGGTCCGAGCGTGTTGTAGGCCAAAAATCAATTAGGGCGTGCCAGAGAGGTTGCAATCATCTCAATGTGGTCCGTTTCAATATTCGTGGATATTTGGATGTACAAACGGGAAAAACAGCGGGAACTAGGCATTTTCAGCCCAAATCGATGTATAATAGCCCATAATTTCATGGGTGGGCCCGGGGTTCGAGTGTGATGTTGGCCGAAAATCGACCAAGGCATGCTAGAGAGGTTGGAGATAATCCCAGTGTGGTTCGTTTCAATATTTGTGGCGATTTGGTGAACAAACGGGCAAAATGGTGCGAACAGAGCATTTTCGGGCCTTAACGGTATGCTATAGCCCACAGTTCTGTAGGCGTGCTATGGGACAAAAATTGATAATCCCCGTGTGGTTTGTTTCAATATTCAGTGTCATTTGGGTGGACAAATGGGCGAAACGGTGCGAACGGGGCATTTTTGGGCCATATCGATGTGCTATAGCCCATAATTTTGTGGGTGGGCCCAGGGTATGGGCGTGTTGTGGACCAAAAATCGATTGAGGTGAGGTAGGGACATTGGAGATCATCCCAGTGTGATCCGTTTTAATGTTTGTGGCCATTTGGGTTGACATAAGGGTGAAGCAGCGAAAGGGGCATTTTCGGGCGAAATCGGTGTGCTATAGCCCACGGTTCCATGGGTGGGCCTGGGGTTCGATCGTGCTGTGGGATAACATTTGATTCGGGCATGCCAGGGAGTTTAGAATTATCCCAGTGTGGTTCATTTAAATATTCGTGGCCATTTGGGTAGACAAATGGGCAGAACGACACGAATTGGGCATTTTTAGGCCAAATCGGTGTGCTATAGCCCACGGTTCCATGGGTGGGCTCGAGGTCCGAGCATGCTGTGGACCAAAAATCGATCGGGACATGCCAGGGAGGTTGGGGATCGTCCTAGTATGGTTTGTTTTAATATTCGTGGCCATTTAGGTGGACAAACAAGTGAAACAGCACAAATGGATTATTTTTGAGCTAAATTAGTGTGTTATAGCCCATGGTTACGTAGGTGGACCTGGGGTCCAGGCGTACTATGGCTCAAAAATCGATCGGGGCGTGCTAAAGAGTTTGGAGATCATCCTAATGTGGTCCATTTCAATATTCGTGCCATTCGGGTGGACAAACGGGCGAAATGGCACGAACGGAGAATTTTCGGGCCAAATTCGTGGCCATTTGGGTGGTCAAACGTGAGAAATGGCGCAAACGGGGCATTTTTTAGCCAAATCGGTGTACTATAGCCCACAGCTGCATGGCTAGGCCTGGGGTTCGGGCATGTTGTGGGCCTAAAATCAACCGAGGCATACCAGAGAGGTTGGGGATCGTCCCAGTTTAGTCCGTTTCAATATTGATGGACAAATGGGCAAAACGACGCGAACAGGGCATTTTCAGGGCAAATCGATGAGCTATAACCCACAATTTCGACCTCCATGGGTGGGCTCAGGGTCCAGGCTTGATGTGGGTCGAAAATTGATCGGGGCGTGCCAGGGAGGTTGGGGATCATCCCTGTGTTGTCCATTTCAATATTCGTGGCCATTTGGGTGGACAAACGTGCAAAACGACGTGAACGAGGCAATTTTGGGCCAAATCAGTGTTTTATAGCCCATGATTCCATAGGTTGGCCCGGGGTCCTGATACAAGATAAACAAGGAAGCCACGGAATCACACACCAAAATAGTCCACAAGTCAAGAAATCGAGGACTATCTTGGTGACCACACTCGAATTCGCTAGTGATAACAATAATGAAGAGAATATCACGTGTTAAACACAATAATCAGCCAGCCCCAAACTGAGATTAACAACAATATATGAAGCACAAGATGAACACAATAATGTGAAGAACAACAACAAGACAAACGGCTTACAATTCAAGATACCAACCGTGACAAGATTACAAGAATGTAAACGATAGAAAGATAGGCCTACACTACTACAAAGTCTAAGAACCTAATGTGTTCTCAAACACAAAGACCCTTAAAAATGAAAGTAGCAACACCTACACTCTTCAAAGAACACAAGAGGGAACTCAATCCTTCAAGCATCCAAGGCTCTAAGCAAACAAACAACAAGAGTGAATTCATACTCTAATTGTTACCTAGTTTCGGCCAAGCCCCTTTTAGGAGAGAACTTGTGTGTTTCAAGAGTGAGATACAATATTCAATATCCAAAAAAACTGCAAACTCAAACCCTAGAATGTTCCTTTTATAGTGTATTACATAATAAGAGTTAAAAGACAAAAAGGCCCCTCAATGATGGGGTGCCCCTCTAGTGCATAGTAGACTGATTTGGTGTGTATTTAGGTCCTATTTGCACTTCATTTTATACACACCAAGCCTCGGGCCCAACACACACTCTCTTAAATCCATCTACGTGACTGCACTTGTATCAGGTCCAGACGTGTTGTGGGCCAAAAATCAATCGGGGTGGGCCAGGGAGGTTAGGGATTGTTCCAGTATGGTCCGTTTCAATCTTCGTCGCCATTTGGATAGACAAATGATTGAAATGGTGTGAACAAGGCATTTTTGGGCCAAATCGATGTGCTATATAGCCTACGATTTCGATGGTGGGCCTGGGGTTCGAGCATGCTGTGGGCCAAAAATTGACCAAAACATGCCAAGGGGGTTAGAGATTGTCCCAGTGTGATCCATTTTAATATTTGTGGCCATTTGGGTGGATAAATAGGTGAAACAACATGAACGAGGCATTTTTTAGCCAAATTGGTATGCTATAGCCCACGGTTCCATGGGTGGGCCCAAAGTTCGAGCGTGCTGTGGGCCAAAAATCAATCGGGGCATCCAGGGAGGTTATGGATCATCCTAGTGTGGTATGTTTCAAATTTATGGCCATTTGGGTGGACAAACGGGCAAAATAGTGCGAACGGAGTATTTTCAGGCCAATCGGTGTGTTATAGCCCATAGTTTCGTAGGTGGGCTCGAGGTTCGAACGTGTTATGGGTCAAAAATTGACCGGGGTGTGCCAGGGAGGTTGGGGATCATCCTAGTGTGGTCCGTTTCAATATTCGTGGCCATTTGGGTGGACAAACGGGCGAAACGGCACGAATAGAGCATTTTCGGGCCAAATCAATGTGTTATAGCCACAATTTCGTGGGTGGGCCCAGGGTCTGGTAAGCTATGTGTCAAAAATTGACCAAGGCGTGCCAGGGAGGTTGGATATTGTCCCAGTGTTGTCCGTTTCAATATTCGTGGCCATTTGGGTGGACAAACAGGTGAAATGACGCTAACGGAGCATTTTCGGGCCAAATTGATGTGCTATAGCCCACGGTTCCGTGTATGGGCCCGTGGTTCAGATGTGATGTGGGTCAAAAATCGATCGGGGCATGCTAGGGAGGTTGGGGATCGCCAGTGTGGTCAGTTTTAATATTCGTGGCCATTTAGGTGGACAAACGAGTAAAATGGTGCAAAAGGGGCATTTTCGGGTCAAATCGGTGTGCTATAGCCCGCGGTTCCATGGGTGGGCCGGAGGTTCTGGCGTGCTGATGGCCGAACATTGACCGGGGCGTGCCATGGAGGTTGGTGATCATCCCACTGTAGTCCGTTTCAATATTCGTGGTAATTTGGGTGGACAAACGGGTGAAACGGCGTGAATGAGGCATTTTCGGGCCAAATCGGTGTGCTATTGCCTGCGGTTCCATGGGTAGGCCCGGGGTCTGAGCATGCTGTGGGTCAAAAATTGATCGGGGCGTGCCAGGGAGGTTGGAGATTATTTGAGTGTGGTCTGTTTCAATATTTGTGGCCATTTGGGTGGACAAATGGGTGAAACGACGCGAACGGGGGATTTTCAGGCCAAATTAGTGTGCTATATAGCCCACGGTTCCGTGGGTGGGTCCGGGGTTCGGATATGCTGTGTGCCGAAAATTAATCGGGGTATGCCAGAGAGGTTGGGGATCGTCCTAGTATGGTCCATTTTAATATTCGTGGCCATCTGGGTGGACAAACGGGCAAAACGGCGCGAATGGGGCATTTTCAGGATAAATCGGTGTGCTATATAGCCCACGGTTTCGGCCTCCGTGGGGGGGCTCAGGGTCCAGGCGTGATGTGGGCCGAAAATCGATTGGGGCGTGCCAGGGAGGTTGGGGATTGTCCCAGTGTGGTTCGTTTCAATATTCGTGGCCATTTGGGTGGACAAACGGGCGAAACGACGCGAATGGGGTATTTTCGGGATAAATCAGTGTGCTATAGCCCACGGTTCTGGGGTGGGCCGGGGGGGGCCGGGCGTGCTGTGGGCCGAAAATCGATCGAGGTGTGCCAAGGAAGTTGGGGATCATCCCAGTGTGGTCCATTTCAATATTCTTGCTCATTTGGGTAGACAAGCGGACGAAACGGTGCGTCTAACCCTGGTTTCTTTTAAGTCACTATGTCTTGCGCGTGTACTGTGTTTTTCTTTCTTGATTCACTATAAACATCATAAAATTCAACTATAATACATCTAAAAATCAATTATATTTAGTGGGTATTTTTGAAAATGGTACGTGTATACCCTTCAGCCTTCAGTTAGACGCTGCACGCCATATATCCTTGTTCGAAAGAAATTAACCCATTTTTTCTTAGCAATTTATCCTCTGACTTGCCAGAGAAATATTTTACGGATGGAGTTGGAAGTGAGCTTCGCCCACATGTCCTCATCCTAAAGAAATATTCTATGATCGCATTGATTTTAGTTCGCCAAGAAATAGTCGTGGCCGAAACTCGCTTCCAACTCTGGTCGTTGAATATTTTTTCGACAGATCAGGGGATAAATTACTAAGGAATAACGGGTTAAATCCTTTTGAACGAGGATACGTGATGTACACCGTCTAAACTGGAGGGTATGTATATCCATACTATTTTCAATAGTTCGAGAATATATACGTGCCCAAATTAGTCGGGCAAGGGTACTATTAGCCTAAAAATATACCAAAAAAGAGTTTGACACTTTTATATCTTTACCAAAATTATTAAAGAGACTAAATTTTTTTAAAAAAATCATGTAATAATTTTTTTTAAACCAAAAATAAAAAAATAAAAAATTCACCTCTTTAGATATATATCTCCCTTCCAACCTCCTATATTTTCAAGTCACTGTGTGTTTTGCGTGTACTGTGTTTTTCTTTCTTGACACCATAAACTCCATAAATTTCAACTACAATAGATCTGAAAATTCAATTATTTTCTTTTCAATGACTAGCAAAGGAGGAGGAAAAAACAAGATGGTAGAAAATTTAAAGGAAATAGTAAAGAATTTTAGTGAAGATGAGATATATGCTATGCTTAAAGAATGTAATATGGATCCTAATGAAGCTGTTAATAAGCTTCTTGCTCAAGGTGAATTATATACTCCTATAAATTTTGTCATTATTATTATTATTATTTGTAAATTGAATTTTGGGTTTTTTCGTGCATGAAAAAATATTTTTTTTTTGTTTTTTAAAGAATTAAATTGAGTTTAAGCTATAAATTGAGTGATTTATGCTGTTTTTTTCATAATTAATTTATGGGGTTTGGGGATTTGTTAATAAGCTTCTTGCTCATGGTGAATTATGTACTCCTATAAAGTTTGTTGTTATTTTTTTTTTTTGTAAATTAATAAAAAAAAAATTTGCATGAAAAAATATTTTTTTTTTGTTTTTTTTTTTAAGAATGTAAATTGAGTTTAAGCTGTAAATTGAGTTATTTATGCTGTTTTTTCATAATTAATTTGTGGGGTTTGGGGATTTTTTGGTTGTTTAGTGTTGTGTGTATGAAAGATACAATTTTTAAGCTATAAACCCATTGAATTGAGCTGTTTTTTGGTAATTAATTTGTGGGGTTTAGGATTTTTTTTGGTTCTTTAGAGTTTTGTGTGAATGAACAATATAATTTTTTCGTTTTTAGATTATAGATTATCCTAATGATGTTGTTTATTGGCTTCTTAGTTAAGTTCCTTTGAGATTAAGCTATAAACAATTAAAGCTGAACCGTTTTAAATACAAATTTTCTGTTTTTAGATTATAGAGTACACTAATGTTGTTGTTGTTGTTGTAGTCCCTTAAAGTTGAATTCTTTTTTGGTAATTTTTCATAATTAATTTCATGGTGTTTGGAGTTTTTGTTGGTTCTTTAGTCAGTGTGTATGAAAAATACAAATTTCCCCTTTAGGAAGGTGTGCAGGACGCGTATTAGGGTAGAGGGTTAGTAGGTAGGAGTACGTATGTAGTAGTAGGGACGTCATAGTAGGGAAGAGTGCTTTGTTTGTATCTGTGGCTGTAGTTTCTTGTAGTCTTTTGTTCGTGGTTTTTTGGTGATGTTTATGATTTCGAATAACTAGTTTATAGCATTACCTTGTGGGTGTCTTGTTGCCTTTATTATCTAGAGGCGTGATATCCGTTTTTGTTGTTTGCTTTTATGTCGTTTGTTCGTTATACTGCTATGCTATCCGTCCTGAACTGGGGGTCTATCGGAAACAACCTCTCTACTTCATCTGTGGTTGAGGTAATGATATGGACAACGTACGCTTTACCCCAGACTCCACTTTGTGGGAATACACTGGGTATGTTGTTGAAAAATACAAATTTTCTGTTTGGTATGGATTGCGTACACTTTACCCTCCCCAGTCCCCACTTTGTGGGAATACACTGGTTTTGTTGTTGAAAAATACAAATTTCCTGTTTTTAGATTGTTGATTATCCTTCGGGGGGGTCTATCAGGAACAACCTCTGTTCCTCTCTACTTTGTCTGAGGTAGTGGTATGGACTGTGTACACTTTACCCTCCCGGACCCCACTTTGTGGGAATACACTGGATATGTTGTTGTTGTTGTAGATTGTTGATTATCCTAATGAAGCTGACAATTGACTTCGTATTCTTGGAGTTTAAGCTATTAACCCTTAAATGAGCTTTCTTTTCGTAATAAGTACTGGCTATTGGAGATTTTTTGGGTCTTTAGTGTTGTGCAATTTTTAGTTTTCAGCTTATAAAGTACCCTAATGAAGCCGAACATATGCTCGAAGGTCCCTTTAAGCAAGCTATGAACCCTTAAAGTTGAAATCTTTTTTTGTTTCTTTTTGTAATTAATTTCTGCGTACGAGGAATCCGTTGGTCCTTCAGTTTTCTGTGCATGCAATTTTTCAGTTTTCAGATTATATGGTTAAGTAGCCTCTTTTAGTTTTCCTTATCTTGTGGTTGTTCCAGATATGAAGATAGTAATGATTATGTTAAAAATAAATGAAACGAATACTCACACTGGGAGAAGAATGGATTATCCCCTTTCATGTTATATAATTTGCTATCTTTGTTTCAAACTCTTGTGGTGTCTTGTGTGTGGGTTTAATGTTCTTTAAATCCAAGCTTTATCTAAGCAAGAAAAATCAAGCTAATGGGTTGTGTATATGCGAAGTTTTCATATTTGGAATGCTACGTAACTTCCATTATGGAGAAATACTTATTCGTTCAGTAAAATTTTTGACTTTTTTGGCATTATATTGAAAATTATAGAAGATTTTTTGGCGTATCGTGTTTGGCCTGATCCTTGAGTCATTTTTATGTTTAATGGACTCTGTGGTATTTCAGTTTGAGATGGCTATCTTTTCACCTGTATTTTCCTGAGTAATTGTGTATTGCCAATCTCAATGTTAACTAACATAGGAACTAAACGTTTTGAAAGGAATAGAAGACGTTTTGGTTGCATCACAACTCCTTAATCATGTCCTTAAAACCGAGTGTTCACCAAACCGTTTTTACCGGTCAAACCAGGCACATCTACTTGATGCCCTGGGAATGAAAACATCTACCTCAAAACGGAAGTTAATGTAGCTAATTGTGAGCCGTTACCACTATGTACTCGCCAGTCACATGGGAGGTGGTATTTTGATACTATTCGTAAATGCCATAGTTGGAACATTATTTAGAATTTACCTTGAGGATGACATAGACTGCCGTTGGAAGCAAGGTTTAAGCAGGAATCAAATGTTGGGCTCTGAAAAAGCATCAGATTGATGCTGGTGATTTTACCACTGTTGCACTGCCTAAGCTGCATTAATTTGAATTTTTGTTGCTAATCATGCTCTCCCTGTGCTTTTGCTGTTTCATTCCGTACTAGTTACTTGAAGTGACATCTTTGTATTATCTTTGCTTAAAACCTATTTATATTTTGTCAATCTTCCCTGCTTGAATAAGTTGATATTTCTTATCACCTTCTAATTTGAAGTTTTTTAATTGACTAGATCCTTTTCATGAGGTGAAGAGCAAACGAGAAAAGAGAAAAGAGGTTCGTAATCACCGTTAAAGCATAACTTCTTGAACCAATATATGCTAGACTTTTTTGAACTTTATATATCTGTAGAGTCATGCTTTCATTTGACATGTTGAGAGCCCTTGGGAATCTTAGTAGCTCAGTTGATTGGCTACTTGAATTTTCACCTTGTTGGTCGGAGTTCGATTTCCCACTTTGTCATTCCCTCTCCGTTCTCCGCTCCCCTACCCCCAACTTTTTTAAAAAAATCTTTGCCCTGCATTGCACACTCCACTTGATATGTAACTGTCTGTCGTCGAAGATTAGCTTCCTTATAATTGAGTCGATGACCTTGAAAAGGTGCTTTAATTAGATTGTTATGTTGCTTTCTCCAATTACTTTTTTGTAGTTATAACTTTACTTCTGTTCATGTTTGGTTCAGACTAAGGATACAACTGAATCTAGGTCTTGGATCACGAGTAGCACTCCAAGTCGTGGCAGTAGGGCTGGTGGGGAACGATATGTTGGGCGTGGTGGATCAGGTATAAACATTTTAATGCACATTTTCTGAAAGAGAGATTAGGTTTGAGTTGTGTAAGTCATGTTATCTGATAGTGGATTGTTTTGCTTTCTAAAAAACTCTGACAGAGTCTACCAAGCCCGCTCCTGCATACAGGAAGGAGAGTGGATCGCAAACAAACAATTTCTCTTCAACCCCTCTAATTGCAGGAAGTAACACAGATAGGAAACCAACTGCCGTCAGGTTAGTACTGTTGTCTTGTCAGAAGGTTTTGGTTCTTTCACTAGACAGTCACTTGCTTTTAGATTCCGTTGGTGGTAACGGTGTACTAATCCGTCAAACCCTGCTGTATGGTTCATTAAATTTGTCAATGTCTCGAGAAGTTCTTACCATACTCAAGCTGTTATTGAAAAACCAAATTTATTTAGCAGTGGGGGGGATAGTGTGTCTGCAGACCTAATCTTTGAATATTCTCGTCCTTTATCCTTTGAACCATGCATGTTAAATTATTCAGGGATTGCGTCTATTCCGGGATTACATGCATTCATATGTGCAGAATGAGCATGTTATTGAAGATTCTCGACTTATTTTTTCTTTTTTTTTCTTTTTATGCTTTGAATGGCGTTGCAGTGATGCTGCTGGAAATGACAGTAAAAGATTGGCAGCAGCAGCAGTTGATGGCCATTCAGCTGCTTCCCAGCCTTCTTCTGGATATCAACCTACTTGGGGTGGGGTGCCAGGCCAAGTATCAATGGCTGATATTGTGAAGATGGGTAGGCCGCAGAGTAAAGTGTCTAGTATACCCAATATATCTCACCGTACTGTTGGCGTCAACCAAAACCATGATCAGGCACCACCTCCTTATGGTGCATCACATCATAATATGCAGTTATCTGATGATCATTTGAAGGTTCCTGAGGTACATCAGGAACCAAGGGATTATTCATCTCAGGATCTTTCAGCGAATGATGAGTGGCCTTCAATTGAGCAGCCATCAGCTGCTAGCCAGCCTTCTGTCTCGGAGCCTCCCACTAATTCCGTGCTGCATCCGGATCCGTCTAACACGTCTTTTGACAGAATTGATAATCAAACTCAGACGGACGAGTCTGAAGAGGCAGATGACAGTGCTAATGAAGATCTTGGTAATTCTTTTTCCAGTAGAAAGTTTCAGGAGGATAATGCTGATAGTGCTTCTCTGTATGACAATGACCCCTACAGATATCAGCACCAGAATCACACTTTTGACCATCCACAAGGTGAATATGTGTAGAAGTTTTGATTTGGCATGAGATATGCATATCGTTGGATATATTAGTCTCATTGTTTTAGTTTAACTGAGGTGTATTGGTTGGCGTTTTGGCATTGAGGCTCTGGAATTGATTTGGCGGTTCTTTAGTTCCTTGTAACTCATTTTTCTCCTTTGTATCTCCCTCTGCCTTATTTTTATAGGATTATTTAATATGGCACGTTAGAAGTAGATCTTGACAATTTTGTTATAGGAATGCAGTCGTGACATCCTACGATCATCAGATCTATTTTATTGCTGCTGTTTCTCCCTCTATCTGATCTTGTCATTAGCTGTTGACCTTTAAGTTTGCAGAAATGGGAAAATGGAAGAAGTAGAAAGCGATGAAGTGTTAACCTTAACCGTCTGCCAATCCTAGAGTACTAGCATCTTAATCTCATCCTTACTTTGTGTCAATCTGTATGTCTGTCTACTTCCAATGGATATTTAGCATATCAGAAACCTAAATGTTTCGGATAATTGGTTTCACTTCGCTCTAAACTTCTGGCAAGTTTTGGTTATTTTGACAATGTTCCAGTCAAATTGCTTTTATGAGGATCTTCCTGAGCAGATGTGGCCCCTCTAAACACACGTTTGCAGTCTCCCGCTTCCCTCTAATTTAGTGCTTCCTTTTTTCTCTTTTTAAATTAGCTCCATCTTCCAATCTACAAATCCCAGCATAGCTATAACTTTCTTGGTGGGTGGGTGGTGGTTTTGGCGTGGGGTGGGGTGGGGGTGGGGGGTTGGCATGCATGGGTGAGCTGCTTAGGAGGCATTTCATCCTGCATCTTTTGTCTTTAGTTCTTAGAGAAAAAGGTGCAGGATCTGAAGGATGAATATTTGGACTGAGAGTACCTTGTGTGTACTTAGCTTTATAAATAGAAGTAGCGATCTCTACTAAGCTGTTGCACGTTGCACTCTATAGTAAATATTATTCCTTGGTACAACTGTAGTTTTGTTTTTCAATTGTTTTAAAGTACTATCCTCTCGTTTATGTAAGAATGTTCTTTAATCTTGTGGCAGTTGAAGATGTTAATGCCTCAGTTTCATCAGTTGCTGCGAACTTGCAGCAACTAAATGTAAAGGATGATCGGGGTTTGCCATCTGATGGGAATTGTCCGTCCCTTGTGTTTCCAGACCATCTTCAAGTTCAAGCAGCTGACTGTTCACACCTAAGTTTTGGTAGCTTTACTGGTGTGTCATTTTCTGGATCACTGGCCGCTGCCCCTGTGAAAACTACCTTGGAAGATGCTTCTACAGAAGCAGATAGTTCTTCAGTTGCGCACTTGGGCACCAGGTTCGACTTCTTTTATTTGGCCGTTTCCTTAGTTTGCTGAGTTGCTAAATTAGTTATTTGCATATATTGCAGAAGTTGTGTGTTTATATGCTAATTGAAAACTCTAGTCAACTCTTTCTCTACGTGGACAATGATGTCAAAAAGTTTTTCAATCATTTAATTGTCGTGTACGTTTATCTTCTTTATCAGTTACTTATACATTCTTCTCATTTTTTTTAAATAAATGACATCAATCGAATATCCTTGCGTCAATCTCGTTTGGGTTTGCTCATTGGGTTTTCAAGAATTGTTCCATATTTTAGTTAATCAAATAGCAATATTAGCTTGTGACCCTCTTTCGCTAATTAAATCTTTGTTTACACTAAAATGATGATGATGTAGACACGTTGTACCTTTTTCGATCTAAAATTTAATACACAATGTTCTCTGTCATTATTTTACAGGGCCGCTGAATACTATGGCGATGATACTCTCAGAAATGAGTCCGATAATAAATTATTCCCAAGAACTAATGCAAATTCTGGAAATTATGAATTGCCTGTGGCTTCACAACCAGAATCGCCAAAGGCAGAAACTTGTGATGGGCATTACTCATATCCGTCCTCTGCTGCTGGCTATTCCTATGAAAGTGCTCAACAATTAAATTCAGCATTTAGTCAGCCACAGACGAGTTCTCATATGCAAAATCTTGCTCCTTTTCCAAATGAGGCGGTAAGATACTTTTCTGTTTTTTGTTCAGGATATAAAATGGTTTCATATGCTCTCCTGGGGATTCACTACCTGTTGTTAGTTATGCGAAACACTTCCCAAATGCTAGACGCTCCCGTTTCATATATTCCCTTGGGATTCATTGTATTTTGGGTATGTTCAAGTTTTCTTCACTACATAGACCCTCTTGTTTCCTTGGCTCCTTTGCTGTGGGGAAACATATCAACAGTGCTTCATTCTGTTTAATCTGTATTTAATGTGCTCCACGCAATATGCTGGTTGCGAGCTTGTAGCTAATATTTATGTGTATGTGTAGCCACTCGACATGGCATGTTTTGCTATTTCAATAATTGGTTGTGTTTTCACAATTAATGAGAGCTTGTTTTGTTGGAATTGGCTGTGAAACAAATAAGAGGTCCTTATGTTGGTGTTTAGGCTAACTTGAAATAGGTTATGGAAATTTTCCTAATTACTGAATTCTTTCTTATAACACGGTATCTTTCTTATTATTTGAACATATCCAGTTTTCCCTTTTCAAAAAGTTACTTCATATTTTAACCTAGCAATGTTAACATATAATATCATTATTTCACTATCATTATGAGTTCCAAATAGCTAACTTGTGTTTGTGCATCATGTCACTTGCCCAAAAAAACAAAAATACTACAGAAGCATGCCAACCTGATCCGAGTTACTGTTATTTGCTAGAGCGTAATATCTGTGTTTTACCTAATTAGCTCGCTTGCTTTTTTTTTTTTTTTTGTTCGAGTAGGTCTACACAAATTCCTTGCAGAGTAACTTGTTGGCTGCTAACATTCACCCTGGTCGAGAGTCTGAGCTTTCATATTCTCCTTTTTCAACAACACAAGCAATGCCCACAAAATTTGGCAACTCAATGTCATCAATCAGTGGTTCAACCATTTCCATGCCTGAGGTAATATTTCTGCCCGCGTCTAATCAATATTGCACATGTCTCTCTATCCTAGCTTCAGCTGTAGTTTTGATGCCCTTACCCGCACACATATTTGACCTTAACTATTTGTATTGGATGACGGCAACAATTGACCATTTTGATTTGAGTTAAAATGTACAACCCCCGGTATTTCAAAAAATACTTCGGTTTTCAAGACCGACTCTTTCAACCGCTCAGACATCCATCCCCTTCGCACTTCGCCCACCCTATCTATCCGCGCGCTGGCAGGTAGGGGCTTATCTATGTGATTCGCTACGCTTGCCTGCGCCTATCGGCTGATTCTATTGCCTGCTGGTTAGCGAAACTTTTCCAGTAGTACAAATCGCTACGCTTCGCCTCTTTCTATATGATAATATGCATCTTGGTTGCTGCACTCCCTGCGGGTAATAGAAAGAGAGTGAATAACGAATGATCCTCCAAATTCAAGTAAGTGCTTATGCTTCTTGATTTCCAGGCAGGTGAGTTTGGTCAGGGTCTCGCTAAAAGCTGGTTATATTGGTTTTTCCTGATGAAGTAGATTGTTCATAAACAAGAAATCGATTACTATGTAACACGTATAAAGTTATGAATCTTGAGGATTTTCACATTAGATTCGTGCTTTTTTTTTTTTTTCTTTTTTCCGAGTCATGGATATTCTTCTAGTATAGTTTGGAAGGAGGGAACAGAGAAGTACCTTTCAGTTACTCAGTACACATTTTGTTTCTAAAGGAAACTTTTCTCTTGGATTGTTCTGATCGTTGCAATGCAACTAAAAGTTATAGGTTTAAGTGGTTAAAAAGTTCCGCATTTTATACAAATATTGACCACACATATGAC
>NC_061114.1:1756771-1764920 GCF_002878395.1 Capsicum annuum
AAAAAAGGATCTTTTTTTAATTTTTTTTAAAATTATAAAAATATTTTTAATTTTTTAAAAAAAGTTTAAAATATTTTTGAATTATTTTAATTTTTTAAAAATATTTTAAAAGTTTTTTTAAATTGGTAAAAATATTTTTAAATTTAAAACGATGGAGAAAAAAAAAGTACCCTTTTTAATTTTTTTTAAAATTTTTATATTTTTAATTTATTTTTTAATTATTTAATGTTAAATTGGCCAAAAAATGACCCCTACTCGCACTCCGGTCAAGTGGGTACACTCTCCTTGTTCTAGTCAGCATGACCTTGCCACATAGGCAAGGTCAACGATCAAAGGGTGCAAAATGTTGCCTTTTGAATGGTTCAAAGGTCCAGATGACAAACATGTGAGTAATAGTGTCCAACTTACAAAATCGACATAGTACAGGGGTCCAAAAGGTCATTTTGCCAAAAACTAATAAAAAGTGTCTACGTATTTAATTAAATGAAACTTTTGTCAATTAATATGAGTATAATAATAATAAAAAATTATCTTTTAAATTTTTAAACATATCAATTATTTTGAGCCAAGTAATTTAAGATGAGAGGGTAATAAACTGGTACCCCAAACCAATAAATAGATATACTTTCTCCGTTTAATTTTACATGTCACATATTGATTAAGATAAATAATTAATAACATAATTACTTTATTATAATATTCCTATTAAATAATATTTATATTCTATGTTGAAATTAATTTGAAGAAAAAAATAATTACTACCAAAAATGTAAGAGAAAAAAAATTATCCGTTCATGGAGGAAGTGCATTTTACATATTTACCCCAATATGTGCAGTAATTAATATAATAATTAAATATTAAAATTTGATATATATTACTTCATTTTATATATAATGTTCAAAATATTGAGTATTTATAATTCAAACCAACAATAATTATTTAATTTTAATTTTGATAGTTGAGATTATTTATGATCATTCAATAATTTTAAAAATTATATACAAGTATTTAATATTTCTATCAAACTTAAAATTAAAAATATATATATAAAAAATAATCTTAGATTTTAGAATTTGAATAATTAAATTAAAATAATTCTTTCTTAGAAAGATCCAGCTCCCTATTACCCCCAAATCAAGAAGTGATTTGTGCAAAATTTGAAAATCAAATTGACTTTCTACTGAATTTCAGATGATAGCAGGTTAGTTGTTTTCTCTTTCACTTACTTCCCTTTGAATATTTCAAGAAAATTTATGTTCCATTGAATTTTATCTGTATCAATTTTTGTGAAATTTGGGTTTGTAAAGTTTCAATTTTTATGAATTGGGTTTTGCTAAATTTCAAGTTTATGAATTGGGTTTTGCTTAATTTCAGTTATTGTGACTTGGGTTTTGCTTAATTTCAATTTTTATGAATTTGGTTTTGCAAAGTTTCAATTTTTATGAATTGGGTTTTGCTTAATTTCAATTATTGTGACTTGAATTTTGCTTAATTTCATTTTTTTGAGTTGGGTTTAGCTTAATTTCAATTTTTATGAATTTTGTTTTGCTTAATTTCAAGTTTTATGAATTGGGTTTTGCAGAGTTTCAATTTTTATGAGCTGAGTTGTATAAAGAGAAACTTTCAATTTTTTGTAATCTTGAAAAATTAAGTTGCAAATTTTCTGTTAATTGCAATGTGTTAAACTGATACTGATTTTTAGGTGTGATGATTGTACTGATCTGCCGTTAAGAGTAATAGTAGATAGCGGTATACATAGTTACTAACAGTAGATACAAAGGCAAAGAGAGAAGCTAAGGCGGCACGACATTAGTAAACTTAAGGATGTAGGGTGGGGAGATAAATGTATCAGCTAACATGACTTAGAGAAGGGGGATTTGGGTCCGATGTCTGTGAGATGTCTGTTTATTTTGATTAACGTAAGACAAGTGTAAAGGCAGCGTGTAGGGGAGAACGATGAGGTCTCACACTCTCAAATTCCATTGAGTATGCTGCCATGAGAAACATAAGTGACACGAACAGCAAAATAGTGTCATGGCTATGGAAGGGCAGCAGCATGTAAGTCGGTGCGGCAGAATAAGTAATCGAATTCACTATTAAAAATGGGTAAAAAGACTTTCTTTGAAGATTACTCCGTCTAGAAATGTTTTTAGATTAAGAGGAGGAACTGGTCCGTTTGCTTTCTGGATGGAGGACTCGGAATATTTCATTGTTGTGATGGAAGGTGGTGGTGGCAGAACCAGAGCCGTATTATTCTTATTGTTTTTGTTGTCCTTCTCGTCACTTTGCCAACCGCCACCTGGAGGACTGAGAACAGCTTGGAAACTAACCGTTACAATCAAAAGAGTAACTACCAAATATGCATTTCGCTTATCCTCATCCTTTTGTGCGAATTCACAGCACTCTTTGCCTTCTTTTGGATTCGCCCGTTTTTGTATGGAGCTGTTAGAACATCCACCATTGTAATGGACTTAGGAAGTTGTGATGAATACATTGTACCAGCTCTATGCAATATTTCCTGTATTTGTACATATTCTTTGTTCGAAGCAACAGAGCGAGCTGAATGATTCTGCTGATGATCTGCTATTCCATCCGCAGCGATATCAAGAGCAGTCTTATTTTCTTGATTCCTGACATCAAGATCCACTCTTTCTTTTGTTAAATACTTTATAACCTGATAATTAGTCACCAGTTTTAAACAAGTATTAATAAACTCAATCATTGCCAAACAATCATCTAGTAACTCTACCAAGAAGTTATACTGACTGAAAGAACTCATCCATTTAAATTAATAGTCATATATAGATGAAATTAAGATGAGAGAAAATTGATCATTTCAAGAAACATGGCATGCCTCAACTCGAGCTGTTTGTGCAGAAATGTGCAACTCTGTGGAGCCATTGTTATCTTTCCAATCCAATATTTCTTTGTTGTCAGTCTGGTGAAGCCAACCAATTAGAACTTTAAAAGCTTGAATCCTTCTGTTTCTCACATAGAGATGCACAGCTGTTTCTCCTTGAATGGTCAGGTCCTTGATCGCGGTGGGGCAAGCTATGAGAAACTCTCTGAGAAGATCATCATCATTAATTTCAGCTACATACTGCAGCGGTGTCTTCCTCTCCCTGCTTCTGACTTGAATCAGCTTAGGATCAAACTTTATGAGCTGCTTCACAGTGTCCCTATGTTCTTCACACAGGGCTAGATCAAGAGGGGTATAACCCCACGGGTCCAGCTTCATTCCGAACGAAGCTGGTACTAATTTTTAGGTGTGATGGTTGTGCCGATCTGCTATTAAGAGTAATAGTAGATAGCGGTATACATAGTTACTAATAGTAGATACAAAGGAAAAGAGAGAAGCTAAGAAGGCACGACTTTTAGTAAACTTAAGGATGTAGGAGGCGGGTAAATAAATGTATAAGCTAACTTGACTTAGAGAGGAGGGATGTTTGTGAGGTGTCAGTTTATTTTGATTAACGTAGGACTAGTGCAAAGGCAGCGCGTAGGGGAGAACGATGAGGTCTCACGCTTTTAAATTTCAGCTGAGACAAAAAAAATACTAGGTGAAATCTTCTTGTCTGCCCAGACCATGGGGGACAGAGTTGTCCGATGCTTGTGCTGATAGGAGGTAGAAGGTATCCTGTGGAATTAGTCGAGGTGAGAATAAACTGGACTGGATACCACCATCATAAAAAAACGAGCTACTAATTTTAGAGAACTAATTGTCTAAAAATATGAGAATGAAACTAGCCTAATATAGAATAATGGATAACGAGGATTCATATTACTGATCCTAACTCCCAAGTATCTTTCTTTAGTTTTTATTTTGATGAATAGCTGATTGATTGATGTGAAACGTTTGTGACAAGTATTCTGCGTTTGGGATAATAAGCTTGAAGTCATTACCAAATCCTTCTACCGATACTGTGGATCTTAAATCTAGACCTTTCAAATAAACTGATTTGTAACAACCATAATATCCGAATCTCTACTCAAACAGACATTTGAGTTTATGTTTTTATGTAACGGTACTTTGATAGTTATTATCTCCTGTAAAGCTACTAATAGTTGTTCTCGTCTATCAAGGTAGTTAGCCGTTAAAAGATTTTCACTATTCAAGCTTCAGATTTTCACTTAGGCTTTGTAAACCAAAACATGTATAATCAATAGCCATCATGTAGAATCGTTAATGAAATGAATGTTGTTTACAGTTATAAGCTTGTGTTTTGGAACTTATGCTGATTGATTGAAATGTAATTTAGGATCTCTATCTTCAGCGGAGGGGCAAAGCTTCTTGTAATGGAGAAGGGGCTCTTTTGCATCACCACCATGGCATCGTTACATATCGCAGTTCTATTAACTATTGGTGTCATCACTATATTGGTTGTACGGATTATTTATGTTCTTTTTAGGAGCAGCAAGCCGCTTCATTCCAAATCACCACGATCCCTCAGTACTCTTATTGTTCTGGGTTCAGGTCTCGTTTTATGTCTGATAGTTCTTCTTCTGTTTTACTGCCATTTGTTTTTACTCGTTCTAATATTTGAAGCTCGACTATAATGCAGGTGGTCACACAGCAGAAATGCTAAATTTATTATATGTCCTTCAAACGGAGAGGTTTAAGCCGAGGTATTATATTGCTGCTGCTACTGATAATATGAGTCTCCAAAAAGCACACGTGTTTGAGGACTCCTTGCTCGGTAAGGTATAGTACATCAGTTTGATTTATTTGGTGGTTTGCTTTCCCCTTTATATGAGGACAACAGTATGTCGAAAAATGACAACTGGAATGGTGCGTGTAGTAGTATCTTGTGTCTATTAACCGACAGAGGATAAAATTATTTACATTACACTGTTAACACATGATTACTGCGATTTTTTCAGCGTCACCTTTATCAGTTTTAAAATAGGCTTCTAAGTTTCCTGTCGCTTTTAATATCTCGCTCATATTTCATTGCCTTAATTGCTAAGTGACTAATATAGCCATCAGCTAAGTTGCATGGACTCTTCACTTTCGATGCTGCACCCGTGTCGGGATTCTCCAAAAATACACTAGCTTTGGCGAATCCGACACGCTCCCGTTGACATTTTTGAAGAGTCTGAGCAACATGGGCCATCGGTTAACCAGCTCCATCCTTGTTCCTAGTTGCTTGCTTACGCTGTTCTATGTGAAATGTTAGACTCGACTTTTTCTACAAGTAGAGGTGTTAAAGAGCCAAACCATGTATGTTCAACCTCAGGCGGCAATTATCGGGAAGTTTGTCTTGAATATCATTGTAGCCTAAAGATCACTCCGATCAAAATGTGTTGCTTCTTGTAGAGCCGCCTAATCTTAGTACTTGGTTGGACTCGCGATCCTATCTTTTGCAAATATATCAAGAACTTGGTTTGACCTGCAGTATGGAAAATCACATGATTTCTCATAAGATCAAATGAATTTTAAAAAATCAAATTACGGTATGTCACTGCATCAAACAATCGGTATATCCCGCCTCACGTAGATACATAGATGTTGTATACCAAGTCCTACTTATTATTTGCAATAATAAATGAAAGATATTTGTGCGGATGTGTTCCATGTATATATGTTGGGTACGTAAGTTGCTCGGACTCTCCAAAAATGTTGCCACACCCGTGTCGGATCCTTCAAAAATACACTATTTTTGGAGGGTCCTACACACAACCGTAGACATTTTTGAAGAGTCCGAGCAAGTTTAGCTATAAGTCGTCTGTATGTTCTTTGGGATTGCCTATCTTTGGTCCAGACGAGTGTTTTCTCTTCTAGTTGTTTAGAATATTCGAAATACATATGCAACACCACAGAAGCCTGCTCTTCTCCCTTAACCTGTGTTGCTCGGACTCTTCAAAAATGTCAACGGGTGTGTGTCGGATTTGCCAAAGCTAGTGTATTTTTGGAGAATTTGACACGGGTGCTGCATCAAAAGTGAAGAGTCCACGCAACTTAGCCCTTAACTGATCATGATATTCTATTCCTTAATTGTCTATATTAATAGGGCTACCTCTTATCTAGGAAGCGTTTGAGGAAGTAGAGGGAGCTGAATTCCTGCAGATATATCGAAGTCGAGAAGTTGGCCAATCATATATAACCTCAGTCGGAACGACATTGATTGCCATTGCACACGCATTGTGGTTACTGATAAAGATCAGACCCCAAGTGGTATCGGACAAACCTCTCATTTTACCTTTTGTTCCCCTCCCCCTTAAAACCGAACTTGCCACTCCGCGGTTACTTTTTCCGTTGCATATCACGGTGTTCTGATTTATCTTTATTTGGTACTTTGTCTCAGATTCTGTGCAATGGTCCAGGAACGTGCATTCCGCTATGTGTAATCGCCTTCCTTTTTAAGGTTTGTTTGTTAGAGGGTAATCTTTTGTTCTTTTAACTTATTTGTATCGTTAGGTTGGTTGCTAGAATACTGATTACATGCACGGAATATCTGTTAAGTGTCCTGATTTAGAATTAAATGGATCATACTATCTATGTTGCTCGGAGTTGTCAAAAATATCAACAGCTGTGTGTCGGATTCTCCAAAATAGTGCATATTTGAAGAATCTGACACGGGTGCAGCGTCGGAAGTGAAGAGTCCGTGCAACTTAGATCGTGATCTTAAAGTCACATCCATTCCTGTATTTTCAACTATGCTGCTTGGACTCTTCAAAAGTGCCGACAGATGCATGTCGGATCATCCCAAGTAGTTCATTTCGGAGTATTTGACACGGTTGATGCCACATATTTGGAGAATTTGAGCAACATATATTTTCTATTATAGGACAGCAACTACTTGGACCGTTTTGTATTTTCTTTGTCGGTCCATAATTATTTTCCTTGATGCGTCATGTCATAATGTTGTTGAGAACTCTTATCCTCTGACCTCTCCAGGCTCGTTGGCACCATCCCTGTTAGAAAAAATGAAAAAACGTAACAAAAGGTGGAAGAGAACAGTTAATGAATCACAAGAGAGCACTCGACTACTCAGTCACTATGTTGCTTGGACTCCTCAAAACTGTCAGACAGATGTGTGTCGGATCCGCCAAAAATAGTGTATTTTTGAAGGATCCGACACGGGTGCGGCAACATTTTGGAGAGTCGGTGCAACTTAGCTGAGTCATACTGATATCGAACTTGCAAACACTTTTAAGTTTCTTACGATCTTTCAAGATAACATTTGAGGTACTAATTGGAAGTTCGATTGCTTCAGATTTTGGGAATTAGGTGGTCATCGATTTTCTATGTCGAGAGCATTGCAAGAGTTAGGAAGCTGTCTTTAAGCGGTTTGCTTCTTTACAAGCTACACATGGCAGATCAGTTATTCGTGCAATGGCCGCAACTTAAAGAGAAGTATCCCCGAGCTCACTACGTTGGTCGTCTTATGTAATCTATCAGTTTCTGATCTATCATAGCAAGGTAGTATCAAGCTCTGTCGATGCTGTTTGAGGAATTTTACGAATGGATCATCTATCAGCTATCTGATCATCTTCTTGAGGCAAGGAGAAAGAAATTAGTGATCATTTCGAAAAGATTGACAGCATTGTTGTTGTTTTTGGATCATATAGCTAGCTTGTTAATGCTAGTTAAGATTCCAGAGAGATTAACAGATATAACTGTATTTACGTCACATTTTTTTCGAAAATTTATACATGAGTAAGCCTTTTGACATATTTTAATATGAAATGTTAGACTCAGCGATCATAACTAGTTGTTATTGTTAGATTACACATCGTAGGCTATCAGCCTAACGGTAAAGTTGTCTCCATGTGACTTGAAATCACAGGTTCGAGCCGTGGAATCCACCGTTGATACTTGTGTTAGGTACGCTGCTTATGTCAACACACCTCGGGATGCGGATCTTTCACCGACGTGGAATCACCCATCGATACTTGCGTGTTGTGACAAAGTACGGGTTCGAGGCGTGGAATCTACCTTTGATACTTGTGTCAGGTATGCTGCCTACGTCAAACACACCTCGGGATGCATATCTTTCACCGTCGTGGAATTACCCATCGATACTTGCGTGTTGCGTCCGGGTAAGTTGCCTACGTCACACCCCCTCGGTACGTGACCCTTGCTTCTAGGTATGGAATCAAGTGTTGATACTTGTGTCAAGGTAACGTCACACTCCCTCGGTATGT